>NC_079873.1:46750278-47050278 GCF_023065955.2 Ursus arctos
AGGAATACAGGCAGTAACTTATTTGACATTAGCCATAGCAGCTATTTTCTAAATATGTCTCCTGAGGCAAAGGAAGCAAAAACAAAAATAAATTATTGTGAACACATCAAAATTAAAAGTTCTGCACAGTGAAGGAAACAGTCAACAAAACTAATAGGCAACCTATGAAATAGGAGAAGATATTTGGAAATGACATATCTGGCAAAGGGCTAGTATCCAAAATATATAAGGAACTTATAAGACTCAGCACCTAAAAACAAATAACCCAAGTAAAAATGGGCAGAAGACATGAACAGACATTTCTTTGAAAATGACATCCAGATGGTCAATATACACATGAAAATATACTCATCAACACTTTTCATCAGGGAAATGCAAATCAGAACTACAATGAGATATCACCTCACACCTGTCAGAATGGCTAAAACCAAAAACACAAGAAACAGTTGTTGGCGAGGATGTGGAGAAAGGGGAACTCTCTCTCTTTTTTTTTAAATTATTTTTTTATTATATTATGTTAGTCACCATACAGTACATCCCCGGTTTCTGATGTAAAGTTCAATGATTCATTAGTTGCGTATAACACACAGTGCACCATGCAATACGTGCCCTCCTTACTACCCATCACCGGTCTATCCCATTCCTCCACCCCCCTCCCCTGTGAGGCCCTCAGTTTGTTTCTCAGAGTCCATAGTCTGTCATGTTTCATTCCCCCTTCCGATTACCCCCCTTTCTTTGTCCCTTTCTTCCCCTACCGATCATCCTAGTTCTTATGTTCCATAGATGAGAGGCATCATATGATAATTGTCTTTCTCTGCTTGACTTATTTCACTTAGCATTATCTCCTCCAGTGCCGTCCATGTTGCAGCAAATGTTGAGAAATCGTTCCTTCTGATACCTGAGTATTATTCCATTGTATATATGAACCACAACTTCTTAATCCAGTCATCTGTTGAAGGGCATCTCAGCTCCTTCCACGATTTAGCTATTGTGGACATTGCTGCTATGAACATTGGGGTGCATATGGCCCTTCTCTTCACTCCGTCTGTATCTTTGGGGTAAACACCCAGTAGTGCAATGGCTGGATCATAGGGTAGCTCAATTTTTAACTTTTTAAGGGACCTCCACACTGTCTTCCAGAGTGGCTGTACCAACTTGCATTCCCACCAACAATGTAGGAGGGATCCCCTTTCTCCACATCCTCTCCAACAATTGTTGTTTCTTGCCTTGTCTATTTTTGCCATTCTAACTGGCGTAAGGTGGTATCTCAGTGTGGTTTTGATTTGAATTTAAAGGGTAACTCTCTTGCATAGTTGGTGGGAATGCAAACTGGTGCAGCCACTCTGGGAAACAGTATGGAGATTCCTCAAAATGTTAAAAATAGAGCTACCTTAAGATCCAGTATTCTCTTTACTGGGTATTCAAACAAAGAATACAAAGACTATAATTCAAAGGGATACATGAACCCCAATGTTTATAGCAGCAGTATTAACAATAGCCAAGATATGGAAGCAGCCCATATTGACTAATGAATGGGTAAAGAAGAAGTGATTAGATAGATAGATAGATAGATAGATAGATATAGATATAGATTATATATAATAGAATATTATAATAGAATTGTAATAGAATATATATAGTAGAATATTACTCAGCCATAAAAATGAATGAAGTCTTGCCATTTGCAAGGACATGGATGGAGCTATAGAGTACAATGCTAAGTGAAATAAGTAATAGAAAGACAAGTACCATGATTTCAGAAACATCAAATTTAAGGAAAAAAAAACAAGCAAAGAAAAAATATGAGAAAGAGAGTGAGTCAAAGCAACAAACAGACTTTTAATTATGGAGAACAATATGATGGTTACCAGAGGGGAGCTTGGTGAGGGAATGGGTTAAATAAGTGATGATAATTAAAGAGTGTACTTGTTGTGATGAGCACAGGGTGATGTATGTAACTGTTCAAATACTATATTGTACATTTGAAACTAATATAATGCTATATGTTAACTGGAATTAAAATAAAACCTTAAAATATATGTTTGTTGTAAAACAGAGGGCTGGGTTGATTAGGGTTGAAAATCACCTTATAAGCCATAGTAAAGAGTTTGAATTTTATTCAGGTTAAATCAAAAATCACTAGATAATTTTGACCAGACAAGTAATATAATGTGATTTATGCTTTTTACTATAGCTGCTATAAGAGACAAAAGTGAAAGCTAAAATACCAGATAGGATGGTGTTGTAATGACCCAAGCAAGAGATTTTGTTAGCTTAGATTATGGTGGTGTTAGAGAAAATGGAAGAAGTGGACATATTCAGATGTATATTACAAGTAAAGCTCATGAAACTATTGATAGACTTTGGGACTATACATAGAGAGTAAGGGAATTGAGGATAACTATTGTGTTTTTTTCTGAAGCACCTGATTGAATGATGGTACCCTTTCCTGGGTGGGGAAGACTAGAAAAGAAAAAATGTCTTAAGGAGAAAATAAGAACTATGTTTTGGAAATGTTGAGTTTTAAAAAATTTAAGTGGAGATGTGGGTCTGGAGCTCAAAAGTGAGATTGGAACTCTTGATACATATTTGGACTCATCAGCAAATTAATGTTATGTAATGCTATGTGCCTAGATGATATCAACTAGGGAAGCAGTGTAGGTAAGAAAGAGAAAAGATCCAAGAATTTCCCTATCAAATTCTTACATTCAGAAATCAGACAGAAAGATGAGCTACAAAGGAAGTAAAACCGTAATAGCTCAATGTCATAGAAGCTAAGAGAAGTATTGCAAAATCAAAGGGGGCATTCAGGGAACAAAGGCTTGTTTTATACGTTTTAGGGAAGAACTTGGTTTTCTTTGTGTTTGTATTTTCTTGCCTCTTGTTTTTGTTGTGACATTTGCTTTATTGTGATAGTCTGGGACCAAACACAAGCTATCTCTGAGGTATATCTGTGTTTTTTTTACAGTGAAGGATATAGAGCCTAAGAGAATGTAAGCGATATCACTACATGTTCAGTAATGAGTGGTGACTTAAGACCAGGACCTATGGCTATACAATCTAGATCCATGCTCTGAAATGTCCTCCTCCACTGCTTCAGTGGGAACACAAATGGAACCATGAACTATGGAGACATTTCTGTCTTCTAAGAGTGCTGAGATTTCACTGGATTGCACGCTGGCCTCAGGTGGTTGTGGTTGCCCCTTTTAATGATCAAGGTGCTAAATCCCAGGTACCATATTCAGGCTAGGCCTAGAAGGGAAAAAAAACATTGTCAAGGAAGTTATTCTACATTTAGCTTAGATCTGTTCTAGGTAAAATAAAAATAAAATAAAAGAGGTAAAAAAATAAAACAAAATAAAAACCTTCACTTTCACTCATGATCTAATCCCATTTAACAGGACACCACACTGGAATTTGAAACTAAATTTCCAGCTAGTAAATAGGACTATTTACTTTATTATTTGCCTGGCATTCTTCTCTGTAAATGTAACATTCCTGGAAACCTATTACATGGTAGTGATAAATGACTTTTTTGAGGATTTAAGGTCACGCAACTAGGTGATCTCTTTATTTCTATCTAAGAAATATGCCTACTACTGAGCACAAACCAATCTCTAACACCACACACAAAATAGTCAATCTATACTACAGTCTAACTCTACACATTACAATAGACTGAACATTATTGTTAGCTCCAGACTAAAATTCTAACTAACTCCTGTCAAAAATTAGCTACAGTCAGTGAGTGGCCATAACTCCTGGTGACAGACTGATTGATTCCTAAATTTAGTCATGGACTAATGCTTGAATCCCTGTTTTCCTGTGACCCTTAACTATTACTGAGAAATATCCTTATCATGGAGATACTCTGACCACTTAGAACAGAACCAGATGAAACTCTTGCCCCAGAACCCTCAGATTGATGCTTAAACCTGTCTTTCCAATGAACCTTTGATCACAGCCAAAAAGTGATGCCAAAGCTAGGCCCAGACTAACTCCATAACTCTGGTCAACTGACTCATTCCAAGACACAGAACGACCTTTAGCTCTACTAGTATACTAAACCACTCGACTCTTAATCTCAAGCAAATATAACCTTAACTCTGCTTCAGGTTCAACTCTTTATCTTGTAAAACTTTCACAAGTTTGTATTACCTATATCTCATCAGACAATGAGCCAATCCTTGCCTTGTAAGACAGTGACTCCCCAGACAGAGGTGTGGGCTGAGAGAGCAAATGGTAAAAATAATGACAAATTCTCACTACAAAAATCCTTCTAGTAGTGGTGTATAATATGATAGGTTAACAAGGTATAAGCCTAAAAGCAGGGAATTAGGAGACTATTATAATAATGTCAACCGTTATCACAGACTGACTCTCTAACCCTAATCACTCTAGATATCAGTGAGAATGTCCTTGGATATAAAGAACAAAAAATATGGCTTAAAATTTCTTAAACAATAAGATTGTTTTTGGCTTCAGTAATAGTGAAATGAGCTTAAATCAGTGGCTTTGGCTCTATTTTTCTGTGGTTTCTTTGGCTGTGTTCTCAGGTATACATTAGCTGCATCATTAGGCTACTTCCCTAATGGTGACACCCAAATATAATATGGCTGTTTCTGATTTCACATCCAAATACCATAATATCCAGAAGACAAGAAAGTAGCTTTGCCTACCTTCCAAGTCAGAGACCTAAGATTTACCCTGATTGGCCCATTTGTATCACATGCCTATCCCTGAACAAGGCAATGAAAATGGAATATATGCCAATTGGCTTAAGCTTATGAGGGACTCAACAGGGAAGGTGGGGGAGGTAAGATCAGCTTCACTTGAAGTACATGGACTTTGTGGAGAGATAGTGAACACCTGAACAAAAGCCATATTACTCTTAAAAAGGGAGACAGATAAAGGAGAGAAAAGATGATGAGTAAGTAGCCAACAATACCCACCATCTCTTATTTTAGTCATTTGCTTGTCTGGTCACAGATCTATTTTCCTGTCTTCTTCTGCTCTTCTCTGTGCTGCAAGGGGATAACCATGAAAAATTATATTTCCATGCTCTCTTTTACTCACTGGATTGTGATTAGGTTTGTCCAATAGAAAGTACTGGTAAGAGGCTAGAGGATAAGAGGAAAAGTAAAGCCAGGGCATGTATTCTCTCTCTCTGCTTTGTGCAGACACTTTGTCAGCAGCTGTGTCTTATCTGTGGTTCAATCTTCCAGGAGACAGCCCCTCCCTTCATTTTCCACTGGGGTGGCTCCCAGTGACTGACCAATACTCTTAGCTTGCAACAGGTAGCCCCACCTCTTGTACTCTAATAAGACCTTTCCTTCCCTTGTTCCATTAGGAATAGGAGTGGTAGTTGTTACCCACAGTTATCAATCTGTTGGCCCTTTCACCATTCTCTCTTTTCAGGGATATCAGGGTAATATTGAATTTCCACTATTGAACTATCTTTCTTGACTGGACTCTGACTCATAAACCATATGAGGTTAGCTTTTCAAGGAATCTGTATTGATCCCTCAAGTGGTAATGACTTTTCCTTCCTTTGACTCTTCTAGTACTTATGTTACTAATTTTATAGCACCTTGCATTTTAGTCATTTGTGGTATTGTCCTCCTCCCATTCTCCAGCAATTTAATAGACTTTATATTTTTGAGACCCAGAATTATGCATCATTTATCATTTTATCTTCTGATGAAAAATACCTTGTGCAAAGTCAACATTTTTAAACATTCTCTATAGAACTATATTGAAATAAAATACTCAAAATTGTCAGTTAAAACTATTTATTGGTGTTAATGGGCAGGCTGTGCTAGATACTAGGAGTGTGAAGGTGCGTGTGACATCATTCCTACTCACAGTGTAGTAAAGAAAAGACACATGCACATCTCAATTTCTTTATTTTTAATTTTTTTATTCTCTTCAGTTAGCCAACATACACTCCGTCTTAAGTTTTTATTGTAGTATTCAATGATGCATTAGTTGCCTGTGATACCCAGTGCTCATCCCAACACATGCCCTCCTTAATACCTATCACCCCGTTACCCCATCCCCCACCCCTCTTTTTTTGTTTGTTTGTTTGTTTTTTGGTTTTTGGTTTTTTTATTATATTATGTTAGTCACCATACAGTACATTCCTGGTTTTTGATGTAAAGTTCGATGATTCATTAGTTGTGTATAACACCCAGTGCACCATGCAATATGTGCCCTCCTTACTACCCATCACCAGTCTATCCCATTCCCCCACCCCCCTCCCCTCTGAAGCCCTCAGTTTGTTTCTCATAGTCCATAGTCTCTCATGCTTCATTCCCCCTTCTGATTGACCCCCTTTCTTTATCCCTTTCTTCTCTTACCAATCTTCCTAGTTCTTATGTTCCATAGATGAGAGAAATCATATGATAATTGTCTTTCTCTGCCTGACTTATTTCACTTAGCATTATTTCCTCCAGTGCCGTCCATGTTGCAGCAAATGTTGAGAACTATTTCTTTTTGATAGCTGAGTAATATTCCATTGTATATATGGACCACAACTTCTTAATCCAGTCATCTGTTGAAGGGCATCTTGGTTCCTTCCATGATTTAGCTATTGTGGACAATGCTGCTATGAATATTGCCACCCCTCTCTTCTGTAACCCTCAGTTTGATTCCAGGAGTCCACAGTCTCTCATGGTTAGTCCCCATCTCAGATTTCTTCCCATTCACTTTTCCCTCCCTTCCCCTGTGGTCCTCTTCTCTATCCCTAATGTTCCACATATGAGTGGAATCATACGAAAATTGTCTTTCTCTGATTGACTTATTTCACTTAGCATAATCTCCTCTGGTTCCATCCATGTCAATGCAAATGGTGGGTATTCATCCTTTCTGATGGCTGAGTAATATTCCATTGTATATATGGACCACGTCTTCTTTATCCATTCATCTGTTGAAGGACATCTCAGCTCCTTCCACAGTTTGGCTATAGTGGACATTGCTGCTATGTACATTGGGGTGCATGTGCCCCTTCTTTTCACTACATCTGTATCTTTGTGGGAAATATCTACTATTGCAATTGCTGGGTCATAAGGTAGCTTCTATTTTTAACATGTTGAGGAACTTCCATACTATTTTCCAGAGTGGCTGTACCAGCTTGTGTTCCCAGCAACAGTGTAAGAGGATTCCTCTTTCTCTACATCTTCACCAACATTTATTGTTTCCTGTCTTGTTAATTTTTGCCATTCTAACTGGTGTAAGGTTGTATCTCATTGTAGTTTTGGTTATTATTTCCCTGATGCCAAGTGATGTTGAACATTTTTTCATGTGTCTGTTAGCCATTCATATGTCTTCATTGGAAAAGTGTCTTTATGTCTTCTGCCCATTTTTTTGACTGGATTATTTGTTTTTTGAGTGTTGAGTTTGAGAAGTTCTTTATAGATCTTGGATACCAGCCTTTTATCTGTAGTGTCATTTGCATATGTCTTCACCTATTCTGTGAAATGCCTCTTACTTTTCTTGACTATTTCCTTTGCTGTGCAAAAGCTTTTTATCTTGATGAAGTCCCAAAAGTTCATTTTTGCTTTTGTTTCCCTTGCCTTTAGAGACATGTCTTGAAATAAGTTTCTGTGGACAATGTCGAAGAGGTTATTGCCTATGTTCTCCTCTAGGATTTTGATGGATTCCTGTCTCACATTGAGGTCTTTCATCCATTTTGAGTTTATCTTTGTGTATAGTGTAAGGGAATGGTCCAGTTACATTATGAATAAGAGAATAGTCTAGTTTCACTCTTCTGAATGTGGCTGTCCAGTTTTCCCAGCACCATTTATTGAAGAGAATGGTTTTTTTTTTTCCATTGAATGTTCTTTCCTACTTTATCAAAGATTAGTTGACCATAGAGTTAAGGGTCCTTTTCTGGGGTCTCTATTCTGTTATGTTGGTCTATGTATCTGTTTTTGTGTCAATACCATGCTGTCTTGATGATCACAGCTTTGTAATATAGCTTGAAGTCAGGCATTGTGATGCCCCCAGCTTTGGTTTTCTTTTTCAACATTCCCCCAGGGATTCAGGGTCTTTTCATGTTCCATACAAATTTTAGGAATATTTGTTCCAGTTCTGTGAAAAATGTCAATAGTATTTTGATAGAGATTGTATTGAATATGTAGATTCACATGTTCTGGGCAGCATAGACACTTTAACAATGTTTACTCTTCCAATCCATGATCATGGAATGTTTTTCCATCTCTGTGTCTTCCTCAATTTCTTTCATAAGTGTTCTATAGTTTCTAGAGTAGAGATCCTTTACCTCTTTTGTTAGGTTTACTCCTAGGTATCTTATGGGTTTTGGCACTATCGTAAATGGAATTGATTTCTTAATTTCTTTTCCTTCAGTTACATTGTTAGTCTATAGAAATGCAACTGATTTCTGTCCGTTGATTTTGTATCCTGCCATGTTGCTGAATTGCTGCATGAGTTCTAGTTATTTGGGGGTGGAGTCTTTTGGGTTTTCTGCATAAAATATCATGTCATCTGTGAAGACAGAGAGTTTCACTTCTTTGCCAATTTGTATGCCTTTTACTTCTTTTTGTTGTCTGATTGCTGAGACTAGGAACTTCTAGCACTACATTGAACAATAATGGTGAGGGTGGGTATCCTTGTCATGTTCCTGACCTTAAGGGAAAATTCTCAGTTATTCCCCCATTGAGAATGATATTCTCTGTGGGTTTTTCATAGATGGCTTTTGTGATATTGAGGTATGTTCCCTCTATCCCTGTACTTCGAAGAGTTTTAATCAGGAAAGGACACTGTATTTTGTGAAATGCTTTCTCTGTATCAAATGAGAGAATCATATATTTCTTGTCTTCTCCTTTATTAATGTGCTCTATCATGTTGATTGATTTGTGAATGTTGAACCACCCTTGCATCCCAGGAATAAATCCCACCTGGTCATGGTAAATAATTC
This sequence comes from Ursus arctos, assembly GCF_023065955.2. Lineage (NCBI taxonomy): Eukaryota > Metazoa > Chordata > Mammalia > Carnivora > Ursidae > Ursus > Ursus arctos. The sequence continues at coordinate 46,759,217 of NC_079873.1, forward strand.
TTTTAATATACTGTTGGATCCTATTGGCTAGGATCTTGTTGAGTATTTTCGCATCAATGTTTATCAGGGATATTGTTCTGTAATTCCCCTTTTTGATGGGGTCTTTGCCTGATTTTTGGATCAGGGTAATGCTTGCCTCATAGAATGAGTTTAGAAGTTGTCCTTCTGTTTCTACTTTTGAAAGAGCTTCAGTAGAATAGGTATTACTTCTTCTTTAAATCTTTGCTAGAATTCCGCTGGGAAACCATCTGGCCATGGACTCTTGTTTTTTGGGAGGTTTTTGATTACTGCTTCAATTTTGCTACTGGTAATTGTTCTAGTCAGATTGTCTATTTCATCCTTTTTCAGTCGTGGTAGTTTATTAGTTTCCAGGAATACATCCATTTCTTCTAGATTGGTTAAATTGTTGGTGTATACTTGCTGGTAATAATTTCTAATACTTGTTTCTGTTTCCTTGGTGTTAGTCATGATCTTTCCCCTTTCACTCATGATTTTATTAATTTGGGTCCTTTCCCTTTTCTTTTGAATAAGTCTGGCCAGCGCTTTATCACTCTTATTAATTCTTTCAAAGAACCAGCATCTAGTTTCATTGATCTGTTCTACTGTTTTTCTGGTTTCTATTTCATTGATTTCTGTTCTAATATTTTATTATTTCTCTTCTCCTGCGTGGTTTAGGTGTTATTTGCTGTTCTTTCTCCAGGTCATTTAGGAGTAAGATAAGCTTGTGCATTTGGAATTTTTCTAATTTTTTGAGAGAGGTTTGGATGGCTGTATATTTCCCTCTTAGGACCGCCTTTGCAGTATCCCATAGGTTTTGATCCTATTGTTTTCATTCTCATACATTTCCATGAATTGTTTAAGTTTTTCATTAACTTCCTGATTGACCCAATCATTCTTCAGCAAGATGCTTTTTTTTAAATGATTTTTTATTATATTATGTTAGTCACCATACAGTACATCCCCGGTTTCCGATGTAAGGCTCGATGATTCATTAGTTGTGTATAACACCCAGTGCACAATGCAATATGTGCCCTCCTTACTACCCATCACCAGCCTATCCCATTCCCCCACCCACCTCCCCTCTGAGGCCCTCAGTTTGTTTCTCATAGTCCATAGTCTCTCATGTTTCATTCCCCCTTCTGATTACCCCCCCTTCCTTTATCCCATTCTTCCCCTATGGATCATCCTAGTTCTTATGTTCCATAGATGAGAGAAATCATATGATAGTTGTCTTTCTCTGCTTGACTTATTTCACTTAGCATTATCTCCTCCAGTGCCGTCCATGTTACAGCAAATGTTGAGAACTCGTTCTTTCTGATTGCTGAGTAATATTCCATTGTATATATGGACCACAAGTTCTTAGTCCAGTCATCTGTTGAAAGGCATCTCGGCTCCTTCCACAATTTAGCTATTGTGGACATTGCTGCTATGAACATTGGGGTGCATATGGCCCTTCTCTTCACTACATCTGTATCTTTGGGGTAAACACCCAGTAGTGCAATGGCTGGATCATAGGGTAGCTCAATTTTTAACTTTTTAAGGGACCTCCACACTGTTTTCCAGAGTGGCTCTACCAACTTCCATTCCCACCAACAATGTAGGAGGGATCCCATTTCTCCACATCCTCTCCAACAATTGTTCTTTCTTGCCTTGTCTATTTTTGCCATTCTAACTGGCATAAGGTGGTATCTCAGTGTGATTTTGATGTGAATTTCCTTGATGGCTAATGATTTTGAACATTTTTTCATGTGTCTGTTAGCCATTTGTATGTCTTCATTGGAAAAGTGTCTGTTCATTTCTTCTGCCCATTTTTTGATTTGTTTATTTGTTTCTCGTGTATTGAGTTTGAGAAGTTCTTTGTAGATCTTGGATACCAGTCCTTTATCTGTAGTGTCATTTGCAAATATATTCTCCCATTCCGTGGGCTGTCTCTTAGTTTTTCTGACTGTTTCCTTGGCTGTGCAGAAACTTTTAATCTTGATGAAGTCCCATAAATTCATTTTATTTTTTGTTTCTCTTTTCTTTGGGGATGTATCATGAAAAAGGTTGCTTTGGCCGATGTTGTAGAGGTTACTGCCTATGTTCTCCTCTAGAATTTTGATGGATTCCTGTCTCACATCAAGGTCTTTCATTCATTTGGAGTTTATTTTTGTGTATGGTGTGAGAGAGTGGTCAAGTTTCATTCTTTTGCATGTAGCTGTCCAATATTCCCAGCACCATTTATTGAAGAGACTGTCTTTTTCCCACCAGATGTTTTTTCCTGCTTTATCAAATATTAGCTGCCCAAAGAGCCGAGGGTCCATTTTTGGGTTCTATATTCTGTTCCATTGGTCTATGTGTCTGTTTTTGTGCCAGTACCATGCTGTCTTTGTGATCACAGCTTTGTAGTACAGCTCGAAATCCGGCATTGTGATGCCCCCAGCTTTGTTTTTCCTTTTCAACAGTTCCTTGGAGATTCAGGGCCTTTTCTGTTTCCATACAAATTTAAGGACTGCTTGTTCCAGTTCTTTGAAAAAAGTCCTCGGTATTTTGATCGGGATAGCATTGAAAGTGTAGATTGCTCTGGGTAGCATGGACATTTTAACTATGTTAATTCTTCCGATCCACAAGCATTGAATATCTTTCCATCTTTTTATGTCTTCCTCAATGTCTTTCAAGAGTGATTTATAGTTTCTAGAATATAGGTCCTTTACATCTCTGGTTAAGTTAATTCCAAGGTAACGTATGGTTTTTGGTGCTATTGTAAATGGGATGGATTCCCTAATTTCTCTTTCTTCGGTCTCGTTATTTGTGTATAGAAATGCGACTGATTTCTGAGCATTGATTTTGTATCCCGCCACGTTACTGAATTGCTCTATGACTTCTAATAGTTTGGGAGTGGATTGTTTTGGGTTTTCCATTTAGAGGATCATGTCATCTGCGAAGAGAGACATTTTGACTTCTTCTTTGCTGATTTGAATACCTTTGATCCCTTTTTGTCGTCTGATTGCTGTTGCAAGGACTTCTAGTAGTATGTTGAATAATAGTGGCAAGAGTGGGCATCCTTGTCGAGTTCCTGATCTTAAGGGAAAGGCTTCCAGCTTTTCCCCATTGAGAATAATATTTGCAGTAGGCTTTTCATAGATGGCTTTTATGAGATTGAGAAATATACCTTCTATTCCTACACTCTGAAGGGTTTTAATCAGGAAAGGATGCTCTATTTTGTCCAATGCTTTTTTGGCATCAATTGAGAGGATCATATGGTTCCTGAATCTTTTCTTGTTGATATGATGTATCACACTGATTGATTTGCGAATATTGAACCACGCTTGCGTCCCAGGTATGAATCCCACTTGATCGTGATGGATAATCTTTTTAATGTACTGTTGGATTCTTTTAGCAAGTATCTTGTTGAGGATTTTGGCGTCCATATTCATTAGGGAGATCGGTCTGTAATTCTCCTTTTTGAGGGGGGTCTTTGCCTGGTTTGGGGATCAAGGTAATATTGGCCTCATAGAATGAGTTTGGTAGCTTTCCTTCTGTTTCTATTTTTTGAAATAGCTTTAGGAGAATAGGTATTATTTCTTCTTTGAATGTTTGGTAGAATTCCCCAGGAAAACCATCCGGGCCTGGAGTTTTGTTATTTGGACGGTTGTTTATCACTGACTCAATTTCTTCATAATTAATTGGCCTGTTTAAGAAATCAATTTCTTCCGGTTTCAAACTTGGTAGTTTATAGGTTTCCAGGAAGGATTCCATCTCTTCCAGATTGCTTAGTTTATTGGCATATAGTTGTTGATAAAAATTTCTAATAATCCTTCCAATTTCAATGGTATTTGTTGTGACCTCTCCTTTTTCATTCATAATTTTAATAATCTGGGTCGTTTCTCTTTTCTTTTGTATAAGTGTTGCCTGTGGTCTGTCAATTTTATTGATTCTCTCAAAGAACCAGCTTCTAGTCCTGTTGATCTGCTCTACTGTGCTTCTGGTTTCTAATTCATTGATTTCTGCTCTCATCTTGGTCAACTGCTTCCTCGTGAGTGGATTAGGCCTGTCCCTCTGTTGCTGTTCCAGCTTCTTGAGGTGAGAATATAAAAACTGCATTTTAGATTTTTCTATTCTTTTGAGTGAGGCTTGGATGGCTATGTATTTCCCCCTTAGGACTGCCTTTGCAGTATCCCATAGGTATTGGACCGTTGTGTTTTCATTCTCCTTGGTCTCCATAAATTGTTTAAATTGATTTTTGATTTCCTGGTTTATTGAGTCATTCCTGAGCAGGATGGTTCTTATTCTCCAAGTGATTGAGTTTCTTCCAAATTTTTCCTTGTGGTTGAGTTCCAATTTCAGAGCGTTGTGGTCTGAGAATATGCAGGGGAAAATTTCAATCTTTTGGTATCGGTTGAGACCTGTTTTGTGTCCCAGAACATGGTCTATTCTTGAGAATGTTCCATGGGCATTAGAATGGAATGAGTATTCTTTGGTTCTGGGGTGTAGTGTTCTACATATATCTATGAGGTCCAACTCGTCGAGTATGGCATTCAAAGCCTTTGATTCTTTGGTTAGTCTTTGCCAGGGTGTTCTGTCTATTTCTGATAGTGGAGTGTTGAGGTCCCCTACTATTAACATATTTTTATCTATATGTCTCTTTATTCTGGTTAAGAGTTGGCTTGTGTATCTTGCTGCTCCCCTGTTGGGGGCATATATATTTATAATTGTCATAACCCCTTGTTGAATACTTCCTTTAAGAATAATATAGTGCCCTTCTGCGTCTCTAACTATAGTCTGTATTTTAAAATCCAATTTATCTGATATGAGAATTGCTACCCCAGCTTTCTTTTGAGGTCCATTTGCGTGAAAGATGGTACTCCATCCCCTTACTCTCAGTCTGCATGCATCTTTGGGTTCGAAATGAGTCTCTTGTAGACAGCAAATGGATGGGTCATTTCTTTTTAGCCAGTTGGCAACCCTGTGGCATGTTATTGGGGCATTTAAGCCATTAACATTAAGACTGAATACTGAGAGATAAGATTTTAATGATGCCATGTTGCCAGTAAATTCTTTGTTTGTATTGGCTGTGACTTTCTGTTCTGTATCACTCTTGGGGCCTTTTTACTTTTATAGAACCCCCCGTAATATCTCCTGTAGGGCTGGTTTCGTGGTTATGAAATTGGTTAGTGAGTGGGCGATTTTGAAATGTCTTTATTTCTCCATCAATTCTGAATGACAGCCTTGCTGGATAAAGGATCCTTGGCTGCATGTTTTTCTCTGAAAGAGCTTTAAATATGCTCCCCCAACCCTTTCTCTCATTCCAGGTCTGTGTAGAGAGGTTGGACGTAATTCTGATGCCTTTGCCTTGGTACGTGAGAAATTTCTTTACCCTGGACGCTTTCAATACTGTATCCTTGGATCTAATATTTGCGAAATGCACTATGACATGACGTGGTGTAGGTTTGTCATGGTTGAGCTTGGGAGGGGTCCTCTCTGCCTCTTGGACACGAATGTTTGTTTCCCTCACTAGATTAGGGAAGTTTTCAGCTACAATTTGTTCAAATATCTCTTCTAGACTTCTGTTTTTCTCCACCCCCTCGGGGATGCCGATGATTCTAACATTGGATCGTTTCATTGAGTCAGTAATCTCCTGTTACCTACATTCGTGGGTGTGCATTTTTTTAAGAGCACCTTCTATTTTGTTTTTTCCTCTATTAACCCATCCTCCCCATCACTAACCCTTTCCTCTGCTTCTGTGACCCTGGCCGTCAGAGCCTCTAGTTTTGCCTGCATTTGGCTCATAGAATTTGTAATTTCTGTCAGATTCACTCTCATTTCTGTCCTTAGTGATTCTATATTCTCAGTAACCTTTTCGTTAATAGTTTTTTCAATTCTACTCATCATTTTGACCATCATTACTCTGAATTCCATTTCTGATAATTTGGTTACATCCATATCCATTATTTCTGTGGCAGAGGCCACAGACTCACTGTCTTTTCTTTGCTGGGGGGGCTTCTCCTTCTTGTCATTCTGATGAGGAGAGGTTGCGGGGTTGTCCAGAGCCCAATTTATTGACTGGGTCCCAGGCCGTGCCCCTTGTTTTAGAGGGATCTTAGGGATGTGGGCTTCTTCTTTAAAGATTTTATTTATTTATTTATGTGGCAGCCAACCAGCTAGAGAGGGAAAAGAGGCAGTCGAGTGGGAGAGGAAGAAGCAGGCTCCCAGCGGAGGAGCCCGATGAGGGACTCCTTTCCGGAATGCCGGGATCACGCCCTAAGCCGAAGACAGGCGCTCAATGACTGCACCACCCAGGCACCCGGGTTGTGGGCTTCTTGATTTTTCAGCCTGCCTTCTGGGGGAGGGGCCTGCCGCGCCGATACTCAGGCAACCCTGTTTGGGTAGAGTCTCCGTGTCCCCTGTGAGGGGGATGGGGATGGCACTCTCTGAGCCTGTATTTCCAGGCTTTTATTCTCTGGTGGCTTTCCCTGGTGGTTAGTTGTGCCTCTTCTGAGAGTCAGAGCAGCAGCGGCCGAATTTCAGCCTCTGTCACAGAACAGAGGGATTGCGGCCCCTTCTCTACTAGTGTTCTGGCCCCTTTAACTCTGTTACTGTTGGTGCAGCTCAACCCTGCAGCGTCCTGGGATGTGCACCCCACACCCAGCGTCCCAGCCCTCACTTCCAGGGCCGGCGCGTCTCTGTCCTTTATGTTTCTAACGCTGCCAGCCGGCAGCCGCCGGCCGCCCCGCGCGCTCCGGAAGCTCCCGGTCTCAGTCTGGATCCAGTGAGCGCACCGGGATTCCGGTGTTCCGCGAGATGCCTGGTTGCGCACACACTCGGCTCACGGTCTCAGTCTGCTGTTTTTGCGGGTGCCGTCCACGAGCCCCGCCCGCTCTCCCGTGCAAGTGGCTACCACTCTCCGGCTCCCGAACCGGCGATTCCCTCCCCTTCCGTTTATCTTCCGATATCTGTGCACGGTTTCATGGCTCCCCGCTTCGTACCTCAATATTCAGCGCTGGAGATGTTCATTTGTAGAGATCCAGATGCATCTTCCTGCGTCTCAGGCTGGTTCCGTGGTTGTTTAGGCTGGTCTGGTTCCTATCCAGCTCGACTCGGGGGATCGGCGGAAAAAGGTGTCTCCTACTCCTCCGCCATCTTCTAGCAAGATTCTTTTTAACTTCCAAGTGTTTGAGTTCCTTCCACATTTCTTCTTGTGCTTGAGTTCCAGTTTCACAGCATTGTGATCTGAAAATATGCAAGGGATAATCTCAATCTTTTGGTATCAGTTGAGACCTGATTTGTGACCCAGTATGTGGTCTATTCTGGCGAAAGTTCCAAGTGCACTCAAAAAGAATGCGTATTCTGTTGTTTTAGGATGGAATGTTCTGTATATATGTACAAAGTCCATCTTATCCAATGTGTCATTCAAAGCTCCTGTTTCTCTGTTGATCTTCTGCTTAGATGATCTGTCCATTGCTGTGAGTGGAGTGTTGAGGTCTCCTACTATTAATGTGTTACTACCTATATGGTTTTTTTAAAACTTTGTTTATTAATTGGTTTATATAATTGGCTGCTCCCATGTTGGGGTCATAAATATTTATAATTGTTAGCTCTTCTTGTTGTATAGACACTTTAGTTATGACATAATGTCCCTCTACATCTCTTACTTTGGTCTTTGGTTTAAAATCTAATTTGTGTAATATGAGAATTGCTACCCCAGCTTTCTTTTGAGGTCCGTTGGCATGGTTAATTGTTCAATCTGGACACCTTCAATCTGGAGGTGTCTTTAGGTTCAAAATTAGTCTCTTGTAAACAGCATATGGATGGGTTCTGCTTTTTTATCCAATCTGACACCCTGTGTCTCTTGATGGGCGCATTCAACTCGTTCAAATTGAGAGTAACTATTGACATATATGAATTTAGTGCCATTGTATTGCCTGTAAGGTCCCTGTTTCTGTAGGTTTTCTGTTTCTTTCTGGTCTATGTGACTCTTGGGGTTTCTCTTTGTTTACAGAATGCCTTTTAATATTTCTTTCAGGGATGGCTTTTTTGTCACATATTCTTTCAGTTTCTGCCTGTCCTGAAATCTCTTTAACTCTCTGTCCATTGTGAATGACAGTCTTGCTGGGTAAAGTATTCTTATTTGCATGTTCTTTTCATTTAGTACCCTGAATATGTCCTGCCAGCCCTTTCTGGTTTTCCAGGTCTCTCTGGACAAGTCTGATGTTATTCTGATGTTTCTCCCTTCCTATGTAAGAAATCTCTTTCCCCTAGCTGCTCTAAGGATGGCTTCCTTGGCTCTAAAATTTGCAAGGTTCACTATTAAGTATTGGGGTGTTGATTTATTTTTATTGATTTTGTGAGGGGTCCTTTTTGCGTCTTGGACAGGAATGCTTGTTTTCTTCTCCAGATTAGGGAAGTTCTCAGCTATGATTGGTTCAAATATACCTTCTAGTCCTCTCTCTCTCTCCACTTCCTCGGGGATGCCAATAATTCTGACGTTGGAGCATTTCATGGTGTCTTTGATCTTTCTAAGTCTAATCTCCCTTTCTTCTTCATTTTCCTTCCTTTCGATCAGCTTATCTTCTAGGTCACTAATTCATTCTTCTCCCTCATTTACCCTAGCTGTTAGAGTGTCCAGTTTAGATGGCATTTCATTCATAACATTTTTAAGTTTGGCCTGATTAGATCTCATTTCTGCCCTTAGAGTTTTTATATTCTCACTAATGCTTTTTTCAAGCCTAGCTATTGACTTCATGATTGCTATCCTGAAATCTGTTTCTGACATCTTGCTTATATCCATATACATTAGTTCTGCAGCAGAAGACATTTTCTCTGGTTCTTTTCTTTTTTGGGAGTTCCTCCTCCTAGTCATTCTGTCAATGGATGGTTGAGCAAATGGACAGAGACCAAAATATCAACCATGACCGAAGCTAGATGCACCCCAGCAAAATCCAGGCTGTTTAGACATCACCACTGAAAAAAAGTCATAATGAAACACAGGAATAAATTTGAAAAATTGAAAAATATGTACATATAATTTAAAAAATTAAGGGGAAAAGAAGAGGGGGAAGCAAAAAGGGCTATAATATCTCAGTGTGGACAATACAAGGAATTTCAGTTGTTCCTGGGTGTATTTTGTTCTGTGTTTTAGAGGACACTACATCCCAAAATTACTATGAAATCAATTTGAAACAATGTGATATGTCATCCTGAGATGATTATGCCAAACAATATTCTGAGTTTTTCCAGAAAGCTGAAAGAAGGGGTTCAGAAGGTAAAGCTGAGATGTGGATAAAACTGTAGAAGTGTAATATTTATTTGAAATGCTCCATGCGACCAAGTGAATACAAGTTTCTAATGTTTATAGGGTCCTTACCATATGTTAGAAGCTATGAAGTGCTTAATACAAATTAACTCATTTAATTCTCATGACAACTCAAAAAGTTAGGTAACTTGATTTTATAAAAGAGAAAAATGAAGAATAGAAAAATTAAGTAATCACACCAAAATCACATATCTAGCAAGTGAAGGAGCCAGGATTTAATTCCATGCAATATGGATGCAAAATTATATCTTTAACCACTGTACTGAACTGCCTTTGCGATACACTAAATCAAAAATAGGTGTAACCATAAGAGTCTGAGTCTCTCCCAGCCACTTTATCTAAACATAAAATCAAAATCAAAGTTGTTGGAGATACTGAAGGGGTTGGGGTGGAAGAGGTGCTGTGCTGTGTTTTTCCTTCCTTCCTTCTTTCTTTCTTTTTTTTTTTTTTGATGGCCCTATAGGTTTTAATGGTTACAAATGAGTAAGACGCATTCCCTATAAAGAAGAATACATTCAAAATATCATTTAATTAACTGTATGTGCTGTTTTTTATGAGTTAAAGATAGGCCATGAACATTTTTTTTTCTGTAAAAACCATAAATCCATGATTTAATATATTTTAATAGCAAAAGATATTCAAATCATATATGATTACAAGTTTACATAGTCCTAATCACTTCTCCTTGACAAATAGTTTGAGTTTAGATGAATTCACTAAAAAAAAAAAAGTACACATTTTCAGCTCTGAGCAATTTATTTATTTGTCCATCAACACCTAACTTTGCCTGCTCCCTTTATTCGTGAAATTCCATGCTGCCCTTTGGGTGCCATGGGTCATCTGAGGGGCTCACTCTCCGAAGATAGGGCTCTAACACCAGTCCTCTACCCTTGACCATCTCTAACTGCCAGGAGCTCAAGAGGTAGTGGTGGATTACATCTGAAGGTCCTTTTTTTATATTATATTATATTATATTATATTATATTATATTATATTATATTTTATATTATATTAGTCATCGTACAGTACATCACTAGTTTTTAATGTAAAGTTCCATGATTCATTACTTCCGTATAACACCCAGTGCGCCATGCAATTCGTGCCCTCCTTAATACCCATCACCACCCTATCCCATTCCCCCACCACCTCTCCTCTGAAGCCCTCTGTTTGTTTCAGAGAATCCATAGTCTCTCACGGTTCATTCCCCCTTTTGTTTACCCCCCCCTTTCTTCTTCCCTTTCTTCTCCTACCGATCTTCCTACTTCTTATGTTCCATAAATGAGTGAAACCATATGATAATTGTCCTTCTCTGCTTGACTTATTTCGCTTAGGATAATCTCCTCCGGTCCCGTCCATGTTGCAGCAAATGTGCTGGGTTTTTCAACAAGAAGATTAAGCATGTGCTTAAGGTAGCAGCATAGCATGAGCACCACTTTTTCCCCCCTATTTTACAATTTTTTTAATTACAAAGTACATGTATATTCACCATAAAAAATTGGAAAATGGGGCACCTGGGTGGCTCAGTCAGTTGAGCATTCTACTCTTGATTTCTGCTCATATAATGATCTCAAGATCAAGTGTAATGTTTGGCTCCATACTAGGTGAGGAGTCTGCTTGAGATTCTCTCCTTCTATACCTCTCCCCAACTAACATGCATGCTCTCACTCTCTCTCTAAGAAAAAAAATTGGAAAATACATAAAAGCATGGAGAAAAAACTAGAAATCCCTCATAAAGTCCTAGCTAGGAATGCCACTATTATATAAACCAAGATAAAACTATAAATATTGTTTTGTGAACAGAATTTTAAAAATTTGCATCATAAGATAAAATTGTTATTAACTAGTCTTCTACAATGTAATTTTTATGGGTCTAATAAAATACGTTTGAACAATCAGATCACATATTTTTGAATATAAGTTTTCAGTATTATGAAAAATGCTATGAAGAACATGTGTGTGTGTGTGTTTACATATTCAAGTATCTGATAACATCTTTGGAATAATTATAAAAAGCAACATTGCAAGGTCAAAAGACAATGACACATGAAAATTCTTCACAAGCATTTCCAAATAGCCCCGTAGAATGCTTGTAACAATTTATCTCCCTAAAGAGTATTTTACAATGCTGTAGTAAATTATTAATTTTTTAATTTTTTTCAGTAATCAATATATTAAAATGACATTCAAGGCTAATTAACTTTTATTTGATTATTAGTTTATTAATGATCATTGATATTTTCATTAATATATTATTCAAGACTTATTTATCCTTCATATATTTATCTTATTTTTATTGTCCTAATTTTAGTATGCATGCTGTTGAAGCTAGCGCTATCATTCTTATTTTTAAAACTGACCTTTTGTCCATCATCTATCTATCTATCTATCTACCTAGATATGGCACAAACACACACATATATGTATTTCAAATTTTTGAATTGTTTTTAATTTATATTTATCATTTTCTTTATTATATGAAAATAATTAAGGCATGTACCATTACACCCAAATTGATTAAATTAACTTTGTGTTTAACACTGCACTAAATTGTGGACATATGTAAGTTAATACTATAATTAACATTTTTTTATAGATAAGGACCTGAGATACAGACAGGTTAGACAACTTGTCTGTAGTCACCAGCCAGCAAGTAGAAAAGCTAGTATTAATTTTTAAATTATTTTTTAAATTAAATTAAATTAAATTTATTTTATTTTATTTTTTATTTTTTTAATATTTTTTTGTTATATTATGGTAGTCACCATACAGTACATCCCTGGTTTCTGATGTAAAGTTCGATGATTCATTAGTTGCGTAAAACACCCAGTGCACCATGCAATACGTGCCCTCCTTACTACCCATCACCGGTCTATCCCATTTCCCCACCCCCCTCCCCTCTGAAGCCCTCAGTTTGTTTCTCAGAGTCCATAATCTCTCATGCTTCATTCCGCCTTCTGATTACCCCCCTTTCTTTATCCCTTTCTTCCCCTACCAATCTTCCTAGTTCTTATGTTCCATAGATGAGAGAAATCATATGATAGTTGTCTTTCTCTGCTTGACTTATTTCACTTAGCATTATCTCCTCCAGTCCCATCCATGTTGCAGCAAATGTTGAGAAATCGTTCTTTTTGATGGCTGAGTAATATTCCATTGTATGTATGGACCACAACTTCTTAATCCAGTCATCTGTTGAAGGGCATCTCAGCTCCTTCCACGATTTAGCTATTGTGGACAATGCCGCTATGAACATTGGGGTGCATATGGCCCTTCTTTTCACTACGTCTGTATCCTTGAGGTAAATACCCAGTAGTGCACTGGCTGGATCATAGGGTAGCTCAATTTTTAACTTTTTAAGGGACCACCACACTGTTTTCTAAAGTGGTTGTACCAACTTGCATTCCCACCAATAATATAGGAGGGATGCCCTTTCTTCACATCCTCTCCAGCAATTGTTGTTTCTTGCCTTGTCAATTTTTGCCATTCTAACTGGCATAAGGTGGTATCTTAGTGTGGTTTTGATTTGAATTTCCCTGATGGCTAACGGTTTTGAACATTTTTCATGTGTCTGTTAGCCATTTGTATGTCTTCATTGGAAAACTCTCTGTTCATATCTTATGCCCATTTTTTGATTTGATTGTTTCTCGTGTATTGAGTTTGAGAAGTTCTTTGTAGATCTTGGATACCAGTCATTTATCTGTAGTGTAATTTGCAAAATCTTCTCCCATTCCGTGGGCTGCCTCTTAATTTTTTTGACTGTTTCCTTGGCTGTGAAGAAGCTTTTAATCTACAAAGCTGTGATCACAAAGACAGCATAGTACTGGCACAAAAACAGACACATAGACCAATGGAACAGAATAGAGAACCCAGAAATGGACACTGAGTTCTTTGGGTAACTAATCTTTGACAAAGGAGGGAAAAACATCCAGTGGAAAAAGGACAGTCTCTTCAATATATGGTTCTGGGAAAATAGGACAGCTATATGCAAAAGAATGAAACTTGACCACTTTCTCACACCATACACAAAGATAAACTCCGAATGGATGACAGACCTCGGTGTGAGACAGGAATCCATCAAAATCCTAGAGGAGAACATAGGCAGCAACCACTTTGACATCGGCCACAGGAACTTTTTTCATGACACATCTCCAAAGGCAAGAGAAACAAAAGAAAAAAATGAACTTGTGAGACTTCATCAAGATAAAAATTCTTGCACAGCAAAAGAAGCAGTCAACAGAACTAAGAGGCAACCCACAGAATGGGAGAAGATAAAATAAAATAGATAAGTCACTGGCAAGATGCATCCAAAAGAATAGAGAAAGGGCCCAAAGTAATAAAATTATGAATGAAAAGGGAGAGATCACAACCAACACCTATGAAATTGGAAGGATATTAGAAACTTTTATCAACAGCTTTATGCAAATAAATTAAGCAATCTAGAAGAGATGGAGGACTTCCTGGAAACGTATAAACTACCAAGACTGAAACAGGAAGAAACTGATTTCTTAAACAGGCCAATTAATTATGAAGAGATTGAGTCAGTGATAAACAACCTTCCAAATAACAAAACTCCAGGCCCGGATGGTTTTCCTGGGGAATTCTACCAAACATTCAAAGAAGAAATAATACCTATTCTCCTAAAGCTATTTCAAAAAAATAGAAACAGAAGGAAAGCTACCAAACTCATTCTACCTTCATCCCCAAACCAGGCAAAGACCCCATCAAAAAGGAGAATTACAGACCAAATTCCCTAATGAATATGGATGCCAAAATTCTCAACAAGATCCTTGCTAATAGAATCCAACAGTACATTAAAAGGATTATCCATCATGACCAAGTGGGATTCATCCCTGGGATGCAAGGCGTTCAACATTAGCAAATCTATCAGAGTCATAGATTTTATCAACAACAGAAAAGCCAAAAATCATATGATCTACTCAATAGATGCAGAAAAAGCATTTGATAAAATACAGCATCCTTTCTTGATTAAAACCCTTAAGAGTGTAGGGATAGAGGGGACATTCCTCAACCTCATAAAAACCATCTATGAAAAGCCTACATCAAATATCATTCTCAATGCGGAAAAGCTGGAAGCCTTTCCCTTAAGATCAGGAACACAACAAGATGCCCACTCTCTCCATTATTATTCAACATAGTACTAGAAGTCCTTGCCTGACCAATCAGACAACAAAAAGGGATAAAAGGTATCCAGATTGGCAAAGAAGAGGTCAAACTGTCTCTCTTGGCAGATGAGATGATACTTTATATGGAAAACCCAAAAGAATCCACCCCCAAACTACTAGAAGTTATAGAGCAATTCAGTAATGTGGCGGGATACAAAATCAATGGTCAGAAATCAGCTGCATTTCTATACACGAACAATGAGACTGAAGAAAGAGAAATTAGGGAATCCATTCCATTTACAATAGCACCAAAAATCATACATTACCTTGGAATTAAGTGAACCAGAGACATAAAGGATCCATATTCTAGAAACTGCAAATCACTCTTGAAAGACATTGAAGAAGACACAAAAAGATGGAAAAATATTCCATGCTCATGGATTGGAAGAATTAACATAGTTAAAATGTCCATGCTACCCAGAGCAAACTACACTTCCAATGCCATCCCGATCAAAATACTGATGACATTTTTCAAAGAACTGGAACAAACAGCCCTTAAATTTGTGTGGAACCAGAAAAGGCCCCGAATCGGCAAGGAATTGTTGAAAAGGAAAAACAAGGCTGAGGGCATCACAAATGCCGGATTTCAAGCTGTACTACAAAGCTGTGTTCACAAAGACAGCATGGTACTGGCACATAAACAGACACATAGAGCAATGGAACAGAATAGAGAACCCAGAAATGGACCCTCGGCTCTTTGAGCAACTAATTTTTGACAAAGCAGGAAAAAACATCCAGTGGAATAAAGCCCCTTCAATAAATGGTGCTGGGAAAATTGGACAGCTACATGCAAAAGAATGAAACTTGACCATTTTCTCACACCATACACAAAGATAAACTCTAAATGAATGAAAGTTCTAGACCTCTGTTTTTCTCCACCCCCTCAGGGATGCCGATGATTCTGACATTGGAACATTTCATTGAGTCAGTAATCTCCCATAATCTACATTATTGAGATTGGATTTTTTTTGAGGGAAGTTTCTGTTTTAACTTTCTCTTCTACCATCCCATCCTCCAATTCACTAATTCATCTTCTGCCTCATTTACCCTGGCTGTCAGAGCGTCTAGTTTAGACTGCATTTGATTCATAGAATTTTTAATTTCTGCCAGACTCGCTCTCATTTCTGCCCTTAGAGATTCTATATTCTTGTTAATATTTTCATTAATAGTTTTTTCAAGCCTACACATCATCTTGACCATTGTTACTCTGAACTCCATTTCTGACAATTTGGTTATATCTATATCCATTAGTTCTGTGGCAGAGGCCACAGACTCATTATCTTTTCTTTGCTGGGGGGGATTTCTCCTTCTCATCATTCTGATGAGGAGAGGTTGTGGGGATGCCCAGAGCCCAAGTTATTGACCAGGACCCAGGCAGTGTGCATTTGTTTTATAGGGACCTTAGGGATGCTGGCTTCCTGATTTTTCAGCCTGCCTTCTGGGCGAGGGTCCTGCAGCGCTGATATTCAAGAAACCCTGTTTGAGTTGCCCAGTCCCCTGCAATGGGGGATGGGGATGGGCACAATATGAGCCAGTATTTCTGGGCTTTTGTTCTCTGGCCGCTTTCCCTGATGGTTTTCTGTGCCTCTTCTGAGAGTCAGAGCAGCAGTGGCTGTATCATAGCCTCTGTCTCAGAACAGAGAGATCGTAGTTCACTCTCCACTGAGCTCTCTTGGCCACTTTAACTCTGTTTCTATCGATGCTGCTAAAAACCCTGCAGCAACCCGGGCTGTGCGCCCCACAGCCAGTGTCCCAGCCCTCACTTCCAGGGCCAGCGCGTCTCTGTCCTTTGTGCTTCTAACACGTCCAGCCGCCCCAGGTTCCCACTCATGCTCCCGAGCTCCTGAGCTCCCTGTTTCAGTATGGTTCGTGTGCGCACTCCTGAGCTCTCAGTTTCAGTCTAGTTCGCGTGTGTGGTCTGGAGCTCCTGTTTTCAGTTTGGTCGCACGCACATTCCTGGGCTCACGGTCTCAGTCTGCTCTCTCGCAGGTGCCGGTCCGCGAGTCCGGCCTGCTCCCCAGCACAAGTGGCTATTGCTTCCCAGTGCCTGAGCATGGATGCTCCCTCCCCCTTCCGTTTATCTTCCTATAT
Organism: Ursus arctos; assembly: GCF_023065955.2. Taxonomy (NCBI): domain Eukaryota; kingdom Metazoa; phylum Chordata; class Mammalia; order Carnivora; family Ursidae; genus Ursus; species Ursus arctos. The sequence continues at coordinate 46,775,780 of NC_079873.1, forward strand.
TTGTGCAGGGATTCACAGCTCTCTGTTTCGTACCTCAATACTCAGCGCTGGAGGTGTTTGTTTGTAGAGATCCAGGTGTATCTTCCTGCATCTCAGGCTGATTCGGTAGATTTTCAGGATGGTCTAGTGGCTACCCAGCTTGACTCAGGACCAACTGAGAAAGGGTCTCCTACTCCTCCTCCATCTTTTCTCCTCTTATCAGAACGTGGTCGCTTTTCTGTTCATAGAGTTTCTGCTACTCTTTTCTTCATTCTCCAGTTGCGTTCATAGGTATTCAGAATGGTTTGGTAGCTCTCTCGCTGAATTCCTGGGACCAGATGAACTTTAGGTCTCCTGCTCCTCCACCCCCTTCTTCAACTCTTATTACAATCTTTGGTTTAAAAATCTAGTTTGTGTGATATAAGTATGACTACTCTGGCTTTCTTGTGTCATCCTTATCATATAGATGGTTCTTCATCCCCTCAATTTCAATATGCAGGTGATAAGGTCGTAGAACATGTGTGAGGTTCAGTGGGGTGCAGTCCGGAGCTGACGACCAAGAATGAATTCTTGAGGCACCTGTGGTGCAAAGTTGGTGGTTTATTAAAGCACGGGGACAGGACCCGTGGGCAGAAAGAGCTGCTGCCCCGGGTTGTGAGGGGTGGCTGATTATATACCATGGGGCTGGGAGAGGTGAGGAAAAAGGAAGGCTGAGAAAGCACTTTCATATGTCAAAGAAGACTCGCAGGACACTGGAGGCCTTGCTATTGTCAAGTTAATGTCACTGACCCTTCTAGAAGGTGTTAATAGTAAGATAGTTGGGAGCTTCTCTGGAGAATGTTACTTTCCTCCTATCACGTGTCCTTGTGAATGGGCTGCAGGTCTGGAAAGAAATTCTGTTTTATTTACATTTCCTTCTGCCTCAGCTTCCCTCAATTTTATGGAGGGGATGGTAATGTTAGGGCTTCAGGAAACTGAATTATGGGCCTCTGGAAGTTAGGCTTTTGATAAGAAAGCTTCTTCCTTGTAAATCACTAGGACATGTGTAAACTGAGGGAGACCCAAGCCTCCCAGGATTGTGATCTTTGTCAGTTAATCATTTGTTTTTTCCTTTCCTTAGTTTTAGGGCAGCCAGGAGTGCCAAGGAATGTCACATACATCGGGGGGGGGGGTGTGGTTGCAGGATGTCAGCTTCTGCTTTGTCTTCAACCAGCCTTCTGTTCCCTCATCACAGGTTTCTTTTGGTCTAAAATGAGACTTTGTACCAGCATATAAATGGATCTTGTTTCCCCCCCCCCCCCCATTCTGATACACTGTATCTTCTGATTGGAGCATTTAATCCATTTACATTCAGAGTGACTATTGAAAGATATGAATTTATTGCTATTGTCTTACCTGTAAAGTTGCTGTTTATGTAGATTGTCTCTGTTCCTTTCTGGTCTTTGTTACTTTTGGTCTTTTGTCCCACCATTCAAAGAGTCCCCCTTAAGATTTCCTGTAGGGCTGGTTTAGTGGCCAAAAACTCCTTTAGTTTTTGTTTGTCTGGGAAACTCTTTATCTCTCCTTCTATTCTGAATGAAAGCCATGCTGGATAAAGAATTCTTGGCTACACATTTTTCTCATTCAGCATATTGAATATTTCCTTTCACTCCTTTCTGGCCTGCCAGGTTTTTGTAGACAGATTTGCTGCAAATGTGATCTGTCTTCTCTTGTATTTTAAGGACTTTTTTTCCCTTGCTGCTTTCAGGATTCTTTACATGTCTGTGTATTTTGTGAATTTGACTATGATATGCCTTGGTGATGGTTGGCTTTTGTTTAATTTAATGGGAGTTGTCTGTGCTTCTTAGATATTGATGTCTGTATCTTTCCCCAGATTAGGAAGTTTTCATTTATAATTTGTTTGAATAAACCTGCCCCTTTTTCTTTCTGTTCATCTTTGGGACTCCTATGATACGAATGTTATTCCATTTTAATAAGTCTCTGAGTTCCCTAAGTCTACCTTCATGGTCCATTACCTTTCTTTCCCTCTTCCTTCTGGCTTCACTATTTTCCACAATTTTATCTTCAATATCACTGATTAACCCCTCTGTTCCATCCATCTTTATTTTTATGTCCTCTACTTGGGACTGCATTTCAGTAACAAAATTTTTAATTTTGTCCTGACTAGGTTTTAGTTCTTTTATCTCTGCAGTAAGGGATTCTCTAGTGTCTTCTTTTATAATCATTGTTTTATAATTTCAGTTCCGACATCTTACATCTGTATTGATTAAATCTCTGGCTGTGAGTACTACCTCGCATACTTTCTCTTCAGGTATATTTCTCCTGCTAATCATTATGTCCAGAAGAGAAAAGAAGAATGGAAGAGAAAAAAAAAAAAACCCACCACCAACAATAACAACAACAAAAACAACAACAAAAACTAGATCCTGAGTGTGTTTTGTTCTGCTTACTTAAAGAATCTAGATCCCCGGGCATTAAGGAGGGCACATACTGCAAGGAGCACTGGGTGTTATAGGCAAACAATGAATCATAGGACACTGCACCAAAAACTAATTAAGTACTGTATGGTGACTAACATAACATAAAAAAAAAAGAATATAGATCCCCAAATAAGAAAGGAAGAGATACATAAAAATGAAATGAAATGGAAGTAAATAAAAAAATAAAATATGTATACATAAAGTATATATAAAAATTTAAAAAATAAAAAGAATTGAGGGAGTTAAGATGGCAGAGGAGTAGGAGACACCTTTTTCAGCCGGTCCCCCGAGTCGAGCTGGATATGAACCAGACCAGCCTAAAAAACCACGGAACCAGCCTGAGATGCAGGAAGATGCATCTGGATCTCTACAAATGAACATCTCCAGTGCTGAGTATTGAGGTACAAAGCGGGGAGCCATGAAACCGCGCACAGATATCGGAAGATAAACGGAAGGGGGAGGGAGCCGCCGCGTTCGGGCACCGGGAAGCGGTAACCACCTGCACAGGGGAGTGGGCGGGCTTGTGGATGGCACCCTCAAAAAAGCAGACTGAGACCGTGAGCCGGGAGCGCACACCACCAGGCTTCTCACGGAACTCCGGAATCCCAGTGTGCTCACCGGAAATAGACTGAGACCGGGAGCTCCAGGAGCACGCGGGGCAACTGGCAGCTGGTGGCTGGCGGTGTTAGAAACACAAAGGACAGAGACACACCGGCCCTGGAAGTGAGGGCTGGGATGCCGGGTGTGGGGCGCACATCCCCGGACGTTGCAGGGTTGAGCAACACCAACAGAAACAGAGTTAAAGTGGCCAGAACATTAGTGGAGAACGGGCCGCAATCCCTCTGTTCTGTGACAGAGGCTGAAATTCGGCCGCTGCTGCTCTGACTCTCAGAAGAGGCACAGCAAACCACCAGGGAAAGCCGCCAGAGAAAAAAAGCCTGGAAGTACCGGCTCACAGGGTGCCCATCCCCATCTCCCCTTGCAGGGGACACGGAGACACTACCCAAACAGGATTGCCTGAGTATCCGGGCGGCAGGCCCCTCCCCAGAACACAGAAGGCAGGCTGAAAAATCAAGAAGCCCACAACCGGGGCGCCTGGGTGGCCCAGTCATTGAGCACCTGTCTTCAGTTTAGGGCATGATCCCGGCGTTCCGGAAAGGAGTCCCTCATCAGGCTCCTCCGCTGGGAGCCTGCTTCTTCCTCTCCCACTCCCCTGCTTCTGTTCCCGTTCTTGATGACTGTCTGTCTCTCTCTCTCAGATAAATAAATAAATAAAATCTTTAAAGAAGAAGCCCACATCCCTAAGATCCCTCTAAAACAAGGGGCACGGCCTGGGACGCAGTCAATAATTTGGGCTCTGGACAACCCCGCAACCTCTCTTCATCAGAATAACAAGAAGGAGAAGCCCCACCCTGCAAAGAAAAGACAGTGTGTCTGTGGCCTCTGCCACAGAAATAATGGATATGGATGTAACCAAATTATCAGAAATGGAATTCAGAGTAATGATGGTCAAAATGATGAGTAGAATTGAAAAAACTATTAACGAAAAGGTTACTGAGAATATAGAATCCCTAAGGACAGAAATGAGAGTGAATCTGACAGAAATTAAAAATTCTATGAGCCAAATGCAGGCAAAACTAGATGCTCTGACGGCCAGGGTCACAGAAGCAGAGGACGTATTAGTGAATTGGAGGATGGGTTAATAGAGGAAAAAACAAAAATAGAGGCTGGTCTTAAAAAAATCCACACCCACGAACGTAGGTTACGGGAGATTACTGACTCAATGAAACGATCCAATGTTAGAATCATCAGCATCCCAGAGGGGGTGCAGAAAAACGGAGGTCTAGAAGAGATATTTGAACAAATTGTAGCTGAAAACTTCCCTAATCTAGCGAGGGAAACAAACATTCGTGTCCAAGAGGCAGAGAGGACCCCTCCCAAGCTCAACCACGACAAACCTACTCCACGTCACATCAAGGTGCATTTCTCAAATATCAGATCCAAGGATACCGTATTGAAAGTGGCCAAGGCAAAGAAATTTCTCACATACCAAGGCAAAGACATCAGAATTACGTCAGACCTGTCTACACAGACCTGGAATGAGAGAAAGGGTTGGGGGGCATTTTTAAAGCTCTTTCAGAGAAAAACATGCAGCCAAGGATCTTTTATCCAGCAAGGCTGTCATTCAGAATTGATGGAGAAATAAAGACATTCCAGAATCGCCAATCATTAACCAATTTTGTAACCACGAAACCAGCCCTACAGGAGATATTAACGGGGCTTCTATAAAGGTAAAAAGGACCCAAGAGTGATACAGAACAGAAAGTCACAACCAATACAAACAAAGACTTTACTGGCAACATGGCATCATTAAAATTCTATCTCTCAGTTCTTAGTGTCAATGTAAATGGTTTAAACGCTCCCATAAAATGTCAGAGGGTTGCAGATTGGATAAAAAGAAATGACCCATCCATTTGCTGTCTACAAGAGACTCATTTCGACCCAAAGATACATTCAGACTGAGAGTAAGGGGATGGAGTATCATCTTTCACGCAAATGGACCTCAAAAGAAAGCTGGGGTAGCAATTCTCATATCAGATAGATTGGTTTTAAACTAGAGACTATAGTTAGAGACACAGAAGGGCACTATATTATTCTTAAAGGAAGTATTCAACAAGTGGATATGACAATTATAAATATATATGCCCCCAACAGGGGAGCAGCAAGATACACAAGCCAACTCTTAACCAGAATAAAGAGACATATAGATAAAAATATGTTAATAGTAGGGGACCTCAACACTCCACTATCAGAAATAGACAGAACACCCTGGCAAAGACTAACCAAAGAATCAAAGGCGGTGAATGCCATACTCGACGAGTTGGACCTCATAGATATATGTAGAACACTACACCCCAGAACCAAAGAATACTCATTCCATTCTAATGCCCATGGAACATTCTCAAGAATAGACCATGTTCTGGGACACAAAACAGGTCTCAACCGATACCAAAAGATTGAAATTTTCCCCTGCATATTCTCAGACCACAACGCTCTGAAATTGGAACTCAACCACAAGGAAAAATTTGGAAGAAACTCAATCACTTGGAGAATAAGAACCATCCTGCTCAGGAATGACTCAATAAACCAGGAAATCAAAAATCAATTTAAACAATTTATGGAGACCAAGGAGAATGAAAACACAACGGTCCAATACCTATGGGATACTGCAAAGGCAGTCCTAAGGGGGAAATACATAGCCATCCAAGCCTCACTCAAAAGAATAGAAAAATCTAAAATGCAGTTTTTATATTCTCACCTCAAGAAGCTGGAACAGCAACAGAGGGACAGGCCTAATCCACTCACGAGGAAGCAGTTGACCAAGATGAGAGCAGAAATCAATGAATTAGAAACCAGAAGCACAGTAGAGCAGATCAACAGGACTAGAAGCTGGTTCTTTGAGAGAATCAATAAAATTGAAGGACCACTGGCAAGACTTATCCAAGAGAAAAGAGAAAGGACCCAGATTATTAAAATTATGAATGAAAAAGGAGAGGTCATGACCAACACCATTGAAATTGGAAGGATTATTAGAAATTTTTATCAACAGCTATATGCCAAAAAACTAAGCAATCTGGAAGAGATGGAGGCCTTCCTGGAAACCTATAAACTAACAAGACTGAAACAGGAAGAAATTGATTTCTTAAACAGGCCAATTAATTATGAAGAGATTGAGTCAGTGATAAACAACCTTCCAAATAACAAAACTCCAGGCGCGGATGGTTTTTCTGGGGAATTCTACCAAACATTCAAAGAAGAAATAATACCTATTCTCCTAAAGCTATTTCAAAAACTAGAAACAGAAGGAAAGCTACCAAACTCATTCTATGAGGCCAATATTACCTTGATCCCCAAACCAGGCAAAGACCCCCTCAAAAAGGAGAATTACAGACCGATCTCCCTAATGAATATGGACGCCAAAATCCTCAAAAAGATACTTGCTAATAGAATCCAACAGTACATTAAAAAGATTATCCATCATGACCAAGTGGGATTCATCCCTGGGATGCAAGCGTGGTTCAACATTCGCACATCGATCAGCGTGATACATCATATCAACAAGAAAAGACTCAGGAACCATATGATCCTCTCAATTGATGCAGAAAAAGCATTTGACAAAATACAGCATCCTTTCCTGATTAAAACCCTTCAGAGTGTAGGAATAGAGGGTACATTTCTCAATCTCTTAAAAGCCATCTATGAAAAGCCTACAGCAAATATTATTCTCAATGGGGAAAAGCTGGAAGCCTTTCCCTTAAGATCAGGAACACGACAAGGATGCCCACTCTCGCCACTATTATTCAACATACTACTAGAAGTCCTTGCAACAGCAATCAGACAACAAAAAGGGTCAAAGGTATCCAAATCGGCAGAGAAGAAGTCAAAATGTCTCTCTTTGCAGATGACATGATCCTCTATATGGAAAACCCAAAAGAATCCACGCCCAAACTATTAGAAGTTATAGAGCAATTCAGTAATGTGGTGGGATACAAAATCAATGCTCAGAAATCAGTTGCATTTCTATACACGAATAACGAGACCGAAGAAAGAGAAATTAGGGAATCCATCCCATCTACAATAGCACCATTAACCATACGTTATCTTGGAATTAACTTAACCAGAGACGTAAAGGACGTATACTCTAGAAACTATAAATCACTCTTGAAAGACATTGAGGAAGACATAAAAAGATGGAAAGATGTTCCATGCTCATGGATCAGAAGAATTAACATAGTTAAAATGTCCATGCTACCCAGAGCAATGTACACTTTCATGGCTATCCCAATCAAAATACCGAGGACATTTTTCAAAGAACTGGAACAAATAGACTTAAATTTGTATGGAAACAGAAAAGGCCCCGAATCGCGAAGGAACTGTTGAAAAGGAAAAACAAAGCTGAGGGCATCACAATGCCGGATTTCGAGCTGTACTACAAAGCTGTGATCACAAAGACAGCATGGTACTGGCACAAAAACAGACATGTAGACCAATGGAACAGAATAGAGAACCCAGAAATGGACCCTCGGCTCTTTGGGCAACTAATATTTGATAAAGCAGGTAAAAACATCCGGTAGAAAAAAGACAGTCTCTTCAATAAATGGTGCTGGGAAAATTGGACAGCCACATGCAAAAGAAGGAAACTTGAGCACTCTCTCACACCATACACAAAAATAAACTCCTAATGGATGAAAGACCTCGATGTGAGACAGGAATCCATCAAAATCCTAGAGGAGAACATAGGCAGCAACCTCTACGACATCGGCCAAAGCAACCTTTTTCATGACACATCTCCAAAGGCAAGAGAAACAAAAGAAAAAAAGAACTTGTGGGACTTCATCTAGATAAAAATCTTCTGCACAGCCAAGGAAACAGTCAAAAAAACTAAGAGGCAGCCCACGGAATGGGAGAATATATTTGCAAATGACACTACAGATAAAAGACTGGTATCCAAGATCTACAAAGAACTTCTCAAACTCCATACATGAGAAACAAATAAACAAATCAAAAAATGGGCAGAAGATATGAACAGAGAGTTTTCCAATGAAGACATACAAATGGCTAACAGACACTTGAAAAAAATGTTCAAAATCATTAGCCATCAGGGAAATTCAAATCAAAACCACACTAAGATACCACCTTACGCTAGTTAGAGTGGAAAAAATTGACAGGGCAAGAAACAACAATTGTTCGAGAGGATGTGGAGAAAGGGAAATCCCTCCTACATTGTTGGTGGGAATGCAAGTTGGTACAGCCACTCTGGAAGACAGTGTGCAGGTCCCTTAAAAAGTTAAAAATTGATGTACCCTAAAACCCAGCCATTACACTACTGGGTATTTACCCCAAAGATACAGATGTAGTGAAGAGAAGGGCCATATGCGCCGCAATGTTCATAGTAGCATTGTCCACAGTAGCCAAATCATGGAAGGAACCGAGATGCCCTTCAACAGATGACTGGATTAAGAAGTTGTGGTCCATATATACAATGGAATATTACTCAGCCATCAGAAAGAACGAGTTCTCAACATTTGCTTGAACATGGACGGCACTGGAGGAGATAATGCTAAGTGAAATAAGTCAAGCAGAGAAAGACAATTATCATATGATTTCTCTCATCAATGGAACATAAGAACTAGGAAGATCATTAGGGGAAGAAAGGGTTAAAGAAAGGTGGGTAATCAGAAGGGGGAATGAAGCATGAGAGACTATGGACTATGAAAAACAAACTGAGGGCCTCAGAGGGGAGGGGGTGGGGGAATGGTATAGGCTGGTGATGGGTAGTAAGGAGGGCACGTGTTGCATGGTGTAGTGGGTGTTATATGCAACTAATGAATCATCGAACTTTACATCAGAAACCGGGGATGTACTGTATGGTGACTAACATAATATAATAAAAAACATTAAAATAAAAAAAAGAATTTCCATTTCTCTGCTTACATCACTTATCAGTTATTGCATATTATCTTCATTTTCCCATCAGAGTCCTTAGCATATTAATCATTTAAAATTCACAGTTGGATTTTCTAACATTTCTGCCATTATCTGACTCTGGTTATGGTCCTTTTTTTGTCTCTTCAATTTGTGGGGTTTTTTTGCCTTTTGTATGACTTATAATTTTTTGTTGAAATGTGGACATAATGGAGAAGTTAAAGGAACTTTGGCAAATTGGTTTTTAGTAGTGTGGTGGTATGAATATATGTGTGCATTTGAGGGGCTATAATCTATATTTCCATGGTTATGTCTATCTTTGCTGAACCTCTGTCTCTAGACTATGATCCTCCCCAGTGCTTCTCAGGTTTTTCTTCCTCTGGGTGGGACAGGATGTCTAAAGTGGGCTGGAGTTGAGTATTTCCCTTTCCTCAGGTAAGCTATGCACTGATAAAACCCTAACAAGTTAGGCTCTAATAAAGGAGTTTCTCTTGAGGGCCAGCCTTGTTAAGAAGAACAAAAAGTTCTCATTTATTTCAATTTGGTTACTTTTCACCTCTCACTTTCAGTAGTAGGAAGATAATTTTCTCTGATATTTACTGTGAAGACCTAGTTGAGTTCCTGGAGGTAAAATTCACAAAAGTGTGGAGACCTCTCTGGGCCACCCTGGAGTTTTTAACTCTCAGACTTTCCACATTGAGCTTCCAACAAACTGTCAACTACACTTTAGGTTTTTCTACCCTGATAATGGTTCCTATAGGTGTTTCAGCGGGGGGGTGGGTTCTGTTCTAGAGCGTTATTATTCTCTGTATCCACCTGTTTTTCTCTCCAGTTTTAGGGACAGCAATTTGTCCTGTGACTTCACTTCTCTTATAAATCTAAGATTTGTTTATTTTCCAGCTTGTTCAGCCTTTTGCTTGTTGTTAGTATTGAGTAGCAACTCCTAAAGTCCTTGCACGTTGGGTATGAAACCAGAAGTCACTGCATTAGAATTTCATTCATGGAATCCTTAAGTCTCATTAACTGAAGATTATTTCCTGATATTTCAAACAAAGTGGTGGGAATGGAAAAGAAAGAGCTGCCAGAAAGCTGTAAGAATAAGCTCATGGGGCTCTGGAAAAATCAGTGAGCTGTGGGAACAGAGGAAGAAGAGGGGGTGGAGAAAAAGAAAGGCAGGAAGTTATGAAGGACAGTTTAGGAATTGGAGACCCATGGATGTGGTTGAGGATAAAAGTGACTAGAATGATCTTAAGGGTCTATTACTTTTTCTTGCTGAGATGGATGGTTGTAAAAAAATACGATGTGGGATCTGGATAGAGAGAATGCTAATGTGTTTGTATGTGTGTGTATATGTGTGTATGAGTATAGTGGAGCTGAGGTGTCAGACAGAAGCACCTTACATGCAATAGGACCAGAAATAGAGACATGTTTGCATATCTAGTGTCTAATGTAGTTTCTGGAATTGAATGGCTGCTCAATAAATATTTGCCAAATGGTTGCATGAATAACTCTGCAGAGCTTAATCAACACTTTTTGAAAAGTATGTATAATTAAAAGTTAAAAATTAATTTGACAAGAAAAGGTTATCTTTTATATATGTAAGATTCTTCAGTGAAAATGTAAAAATAAGCAGCCCAGGATGCCTGGGTGGAAATCAGAATCTCAACCTCTAGACTATGTGGGAATGCATTGTATCAATAGTCTTACTCAACTTCTTCGGGATGAACTCTTAATTTGGCTTATTTCTTCAGTCTTTTTTTTCAAATCCCTTTCTTCCACTCCCATCCTCCTACTCCTTTTTCTCCTCTTTCTTCTCCTTTCTCCTCTTTCTCTTCCCTCTTCTCATTTCCTCACTTCTCCCCTCCATTTTTTTTACATTTTATTTATTTATTTATTTGAGAGAGACAGAGAGAGAGACAGAGATAGGGAGAGAGAGCACAAGCCAGGAGGAGAGGGACAAGCAGGCTCCTTGCTGAGCAGGGAGCCCAATGTGGGGCTCCATCCCAGGACCCTGGGATCATGGCCTGAGCCAAAGGCAGACACTTAACTGACTGAGCCACTCGGCCACCCCCCCCCAACCCCCGGTTTTCTTCTTCACTCCTTCTCCTCCCTGTCTTCATCTGTTCTTCATGGACCTTGAGGGAAGTAATCACATTGGGTAGATAGATGTGACAGTTTGGAGAAGTGGAAAGGGAGACTGGCAACAGGGAGAAAATGAATTTCTATAATAGAAGAGTGTAAGGAAACAATTTGGCTGGTGATGCCTCCTGGTAATGGAGGTTGGAGGATATGTTTGAAAGCTGCCTTTACATAACATGCACATATTACTTCTATTGAATGCTTTTAGAGGCTGAAACGACTGATGAAGATTATTTCACCCACTCCTAACAACTTTGGAGCTGTCACTATAGGAAAATTATTTAGCAGTCTATTACAATTATCCAGACCAAATATTACAACAGCTGGAACAAAAATAGCAGAAGTGTAGAGAGGAGCAGATAGGTTGTAGAAAGTGCACTAATGAGTACAGCAGACCTCTCACTACATAACTCAGTCCAAACCCCTGCACAAGAGACTTACCATGCCCCTAGGATGGCCCCCAGTTCTCTGTTGATCTCAACACTCCATTAAAATGCCTGACTGAGAAAGCACAACACAGCAAAGATAATTTACTGTTTGTTCTAGCCTGATGGTAGGCCCCTGACCAACTTTTCTCAGATCATTTACTATAAACTCTTGAAATTGTGAATATGTATCTCTTACAACTCAGAAGTCTTTTTCAGGGCCTTGAGAGCCATCCCACTGAAATGTAATCATCAGGAAGGATAGGGCTTTTGTTTTCAAGTCTCTGTGGGAAGATAGATTCCTAACTTTGATAAATGCCAGCTAACAAACAGCTTAACTACATTTATATTTACCAACCTTTTATAATTTTTCACTTCTCTGACTCAAATGAAGCCTAGTTCTTCCCCCTCCCTCATTGCCCCTTTAAAAGGCCCAAGTGGGGCTCCTGGGTGACTGAGTCAATCGTCCAACTCTTGATTTTGTCTCAGAGCCTGATCTTGGGGTCATGAGATGGGAGTGTGGTGTGGGGTTTCTGTGCTCAGCACAGAGTCTCCTTGTCCCTCTCTCCCTCTGCTCCTCCCCCTGCGCGCGCGCACACACACACACACACACACACACTCACTCACTCTATCTCTAAGATAAATAAATAAATAAAATCTTTTAAAAAAAAATAAAAGGCCTAATTACCTCAGCACATATTGGAATGGAGCTCAGCTTTCCCCACTACTGTCAGTATTTATTGAATAAAGTCTGTTTTCACTGCTTTAACTCAATGTGTTTATCACTGTCTGGTATGGAAAGTGATGAATCTAAAGTGACTTCCTGGTTTGGGGCTCAGAACCTTTCACTACACAAGAAAAACTAGAACAAGTGTTTTTTGTGGGGGAGTTGGTGGGAGGAGAGAAGAGACTAGGGAGTGATAGGGCTAAGGAAGCTGTGATCAGAATAAAATAAATTTTTCTTGAGGCATGGCAGTTGTGATGAGAAGGGATCATATAGAACAGCAGTTGCGGAAATTTGGAAACAGATAGCACCCTGGTTCTATACAGTTTCCCTTCCCTTCCTAACTTTCTTCCTCCCTCCCTCCCATCATTCTTTCCTTCCTTTCCTTTCTTATTAAGTAACATATACACGTGATCTATCTATCTACCTACAGATAAACAGATGATAGATAGATGATAGATAGATAGATAGATAGATAGATAGAGTGCAAAGGGGCTTAAGATGAAAAGTATCAGTCCTCTCACTTTCTATCTGCTGCCTCATTACCAGAAGCAACCCCTTTGAACTCTTTTGGCCATTTTATCTGGAAGTCTCTGTATCTAAAAATAGTATGTAAATACATATCAATAGCCCTTCAGTTATCAATTCTAGACTTTATTGACTTCCTACTATGGTCTATGAGAATTTATTTCCCTTACTTTCAGTTTTAAACAAGTGGGGAGATGAGTGTGTGTCCTAAAATTCCCAATGAATCAATCCCTGGTCCCAGCAGTAGTAACTTTCGTTGTGTGCTTACTATGTGGAAGACATAGTTGTAGTCACTGTGGATGTATTAACTCATTTCATTACAATACCAGTTACAGGGACTAGTAATAAAAAACAGAAGAGAAAGACTTAAAAAAACAGGAAGACAGGGGAATGGAATAGACTGGTGATGGGTAGTAAAGAGGGCATGTATTGCATGGTGCACTGGGTGTTATAAGCAATTAATGAATCATCAAACTTTACATCAGAAACCAGGGATGCACTGTATGGTGACTAACATAATATAATAAAAATACATTAAAATATAAAAAAACAGGAAGACAAAAACAATGCTTGGTCTTCCTCACCAAAAAACGGTAAGGGTGAAATAGCAGTTTAAAACAACACCACATATACACACAAAGGGGCTAGTGTTGAAGCACTGAAATTGAAAACGTCTCCTTTAATTCTGTGTGCCAGACAGGTCGGCCGGGTGGGCGGGGGGGGGGGGGCGGCACAAGAGAAGCGTCTGCAGACTGTAGCTCCCCACCGGGCTCAAGGAAGAGGGAGAGCCGGGGACACGTGACGGCGACTGGCGGCACTCTGTCTTTCTCGGCGCAGTCTCTATGGTATTCTTCCCAGTCCACCCGCCCCTTGGGTAGCAGCAGTCACGTGACGGGCTCCGGGTTTACGGCAGGTGCCCACGTGATCCTGGCCTGCAGTCTGTGCCTGCGGTGAGGTACCTGGGCTCCTGGAGGGCGGGCGGTTAGGTCGTAACTGCTGCTAAAGGCGGACGCTCTCGGGCGACCAGGCTCGGTAACAATAAGCCGGCGAAAGCGTTTGCCACTTAGTGCCTACCGCAGGGGTCTGCTCTTTCTTCCACCTCCGCCGTCCCCACCTCTTTGCGGGTGAAGTCACCTTTGCGTTTCGAGACTTTGGGGCCTGAGGCCCAGACTCGACACGAACCCCCACCACTCCCCCTTCCCCACTCACCCTCCGTCTCTTCCTTTCCACCACCACATCATTTAGCCTTTGAGCTGGCCAACTCGGCTGTGTCGTGAGGCCAAGTTTGAGGTGGTTAAGGTAACCGTGGGGAAAACAGCCCCCCAGTGGACAAAGGCGGAGGCAAGAATAGAGCAGGCCTAGCGGCCACAGGCAGTAAAAATAGGCAACTGAGGGTGTGAACAAGGAAAAAGAAAAAAAAAAAAAAAGGAAAAGAGTACTGCGGTTTAGAAAAGACTGGAAAGGACTTGTTGCACGATGGAAGAATCTGACTCTGAGAGAAAGATGGAGAAAGAGAATCTGGGGCCAAGAATGGATCCTCCCATAGGGGAACCGGAAGGATCGCTTGGGTGGGTGAAGTTTATTACGTCAAACCTGGAAGGTGGTGGTGGGGTTCCAACTTAGAAAATATTGTGAATTAGAACACCCCACCTTTGATAAATTGTTTTGATTTACCGTAAGGTTGATTGGTATCATGATTTTGGTGACGGGATAAACTGGCAAGAGGACTGGTTGGTTGTTAACTGGGTAGAAACAGCCCTTGGGATGGGCCTGATATCAGTCCTGAGGTTTGGGGTTGGGTGTTCTAATTGAGAAGGTAGTTCCGAGTTGCTTTGAATTATCAGTAAAGGAGATTTAACATCATGTTGAGGATAAGAAGATTAGGGAGAAGGTTGGTATTTCTGGGGCAGAGAGCAGTGGCTTAAAAAGTTCTTTCAGTGCCTTTTTGTACCTGAATTTGAGATTTGTATTATATATACTTTGTACCTGTAATGAGTGAACTCTGACTTGGAAGGACAGCTGGCTAAACATACTTCCAGATTTTAAAAATAGCCCAACTTAAAAATAATAGTGGACGTTCAAATAAGACAATATTGTTTGATTTATTAAAGCACTTGTATATGTTGCTTTGATGCATTTTTTAAGATGATAAAAAAATTGAATCTTGAATTTTATTGCTCATTTATATTACTAAGTCAGTCTTCTTAGGACCCATCTCCTGAGTACTATAATTAGGAGCAAGGTAGCTTGAACCCAGTTTTATAATTTAAGAAAACAAGGGCCACTTTAACTGAGTTCCTACACACAGCTGTACTCAGCTTTTGTGCTAAACATGTTCTTTTGCACCTCCACATTTATTTGTATTTTTTAAATTCCAATTTCTAAGGCAATGGATCCTGGAAACTATCTTTTGGTTTATATCTGCAGGTGGGTGCTACCAAATACAGCCATGAAGAAAAAGGTAAGACATATTAGGTACATCAAATACATGAAAGTAAAGGTAAGAATTTACGATTCAGGAAATATATTTGTAGTGTATATATACCATCTTTCCTGGACCATTGCAAGAATCTTCTATGTGTTCTCTTCGACTCTTGTCCTCTTCTTTGCTATCAGATTTAATTTTTCTAATATTTAAATCTAACTGGGTCATTCACATACTTAAGACCTTTTCATACCTCCCCAAAACCCATAGAATAAAATCCAAATGATTTCACCGTACACAATGCCCTTTAAAAATCTATTCCTGACTAAACTGATCTGCCACACCTGTGCCACCCATTACAGCCATACAGAATCTGTTTTTCTCCAAATTTACAAATTAATTTGCATTTTGTGCAAGCCATACACAAACACTACACAGACCTCTTCCTGCACATTTATGTGGAACCCAAATTAAATGTCACCTATATAAGGTCTTTATATGTGTTTTCTAGGTGGAATTGAGCATTCCTTCCCTTGTGCTCTTATGGTACTGTGCCCCACCTTGGCATTTAGGGAGAATCAGTAAGGGCACAGTTTTGGAGTAAATTTCTGAACCTTTGGGGCTTTTAGTTTCTTCATTTGTAAAATGGTCATAATAATATTACCTCTCTCATAGGGTCATTACCTAACACAGTTATCTTCGGTTAGTCTTTCATAAGCAGTCGAAGATTTCTTAAATAAAAACACAATAAATATACCATATTTACCCTTAATTTCATCTAACAATTCAGTTTTATAACTCAATTTCCTGAAGGAATGTTCTTGATGAGCCTGCCTAAAGCTGCTATCAACAAGGACGGCTAAAAATACCAGAAATTTCTACATGATTAAGAATAAAACAAAAATTATTTATAACTACTTTAGACTGGCTTGTCAGTAACGTTTCCTTAGTGAGATAAAGTTATGTAGCTAAATAGCTAGATTAAATTGAACCTGAGTGCAGTATACTTTCATTAATATTTCCTGTATTCGTAATTATAATTTAAAACAAAATTTCTTGGGATTAAAGATAAAACCTGTAACCCCTCCATTTGAAAAGCAAGGTAATTGGAACTATAGTCCATAAATGTTAGTTTGAGAAAATTCTTGAAAGTCACCTTACCCAAAACCCTCCTTGTGCAAGAATCAACACTATCTTTGATAGGTGTTTTTCTGTCTTTGTTAGGTGCTGACATTGACATAAAGGCTGTTCATCTTCATAAGGTCACCTTTTCCATTGGACAGTTCTCTTCATTAAAAACTCACTTGTTTTATATGTTTGTTTAGATAGCTTGCTCATTCTTTTGATGAACATATTTTAAGCATCTGTTATATGTTAGGCACTGGAGATACAAAGGGGATTCTCCCTGCCATTCAAGAACTTACAGTCTTGTGAGAAGCAGACCAAAAAATAAACCCAGATAACTGCAGTGCATTTTGGTCTTTGCCGTGCTATAGGAGTGCCATGGGAGGAAAGAGGTGAGACACACCTAAGCCAACCTAGGGCATTGGGGTCAGGGAAGCTTCTTGGGGAGATGGTTACTGAATCAAGTCTTGAGGGATAAGTGGAGCTTAGCTGAAGGAAAAAAAAAAGGAATGGAAAGTTACTGGCAGAGTGTACAGCATGAAACAAAGACATAGAGCTGAGCTCCCTGGAATTCTGGGAGCAGTCAGGGGGACTGTAAGATGTTTAGCTCAGTTCATTAATGGCTGGACTCTAAAAGTTCTAGGCCAAGAGGTAAGGGCAGAGGAATAGATAAGCCAGATCTTATGTTATATGTAGTTTAAGGACTTGAGCTTGTAGGCCGTGGGACACTTAAAAAAAAAAAAAGATCCAGAGTAATTAATGAATAAAATCATAGAGTAAGTAGAAGGGATTAGATAAAGGGCAGAGGTGGAAAGGTTGACCTTGAGCAGGGAGAAGAACTTTGAGTTATAATGAAATCCCCTGCCAGGTAGTTCAGTGCATAAAGCATTAGATTATGAGAGATCAGGGTTCCATTTCCTCAAGTTGTTATTTCTCTAATATAGTTCTGAATTTATGATAGTGTATAGTGGTAGCATAATAAATTCATGTGATTTTATCGCCAAGAGGATGTGTAACGCATGACAGGTAAATGCCTGGCTCCTGGAATTTTAGGTATCTCTGCATTTACCATTGGTCAGGGAACTGGTTAGTTACAAGTATCTGCAATAGGTTGTTGATACTGTCAGTAAAACATCAAGTACAAGAGAGAAATAGATGCTTTTAGACTTGATTTGCTCTAGATTTCTGACTTTGTTGTGTTTTTTTTTTCACTTTGTCCTTAGGTGCTGTTAATGGGTAAAAGTGGGTCTGGTAAGACCAGCATGAGGTCTATTATCTTTGCAAATTATATTGCCAGAGACACACGTCGCCTTGGTGCAACAAGTAAGATGTTTTATCTTATTGTGAAATCAGGTGATCTTAACTATTAAAAATCTGCATAACACGGTTGTGGTCACTTAGGGATGCAGAGGTTGAGAGATTTGTTTCAGAGCATGTTTTCCCTGTTTTTTTCATTCCTTCTCAAAGGGGTGTGACCTAATTCTGGTTATTACTGCTTGCTCTCTTGGGGAGGTTCTTTCTAGGTTGCTTACCAAGTGGAATAGCCTTGTCCAACTTGTTTTTTATCCTGCTCTTTATTAAACAAACATAGGGACCCTTTTGTTTCCTTATTTGTTTTTTGTGGGAGGTTGTTTTTAATTTATTATATAAAGGGATATTGATAGGTATTAATAAGCATAACAATAAAATCTAAGATTTTTTAAAGCTATAATTAGTACTAGTCTTCATTAAAAGGTAAATTCTGAGGGGGGCCTATGAGGGGGAGGTTAGTGTACTCTGCTGCTTCTCTTTCTGAATATACATAGATGTTCTCACTGGAGTTCCAGCTCTGACTTGAGAAATATTTCATTGCCCTTTATGATTTGAATGTTAAATCTGGCTTTTTAATATGGGCTAGCTGGGCTATGCTTCTGGGAGACCTCTTCTGTTTCTAGACTGTAATGCCATTTTATTTTGCAACATCGAGGCATTTCTGGATTCTGCTATGGTCCTTGGCCTCTCAGTGATGAAAGCATTCCCTACCTGGCTTTCAAAATTCCTGATCTGAGTTTTTAGCATCTTGAACACTTTTAGGGACAACTCACCCACTACTTCGTAAGGTATCTCACTCTGGTTCCGAGAAAAACAAACATTTTTGAAACAACTTATGTTCCAGACCCTAGGATATAAAGAAGGAAACCTCATTTTTCTTCATAAAGTGCTTGAAGTATATATATATATACTCTCATAATTGGGGCAGCTTCAATGGTTAGAAAGCTATTTCTTAGAACCCTGAATCTCTTTCTCTTTATTTCTGTTATCTGGCCCCCTTTCTGTTCCTTTGAGTCTCTACAAACATTTGAGTATGATTAATGTCTTAATCTATCCTAGCCATCCTTGCTTTCCAAATCTTAACCTTCCTTAAGTTAAACGTGTCCAGTTTCTCCATCTGTTCCTCATGTGACATAATTTTGAAACATTTTTAAGGACTTGTTTGAATGTGTCTACATTTTTCTTAAAGTGCTGAGACTTGAATATAAGTGTGATCTGATCAGGCAGAGTAGAACTATTATATCTCTTATTTTGGGCCTCACACTGCTATTAGCGCAGTTTAGTCCCCTATTCTTGTTTTGTGGAGTGGCTTTCATTATATGAGTCGTACTGAAAAAAAAACAGTTCTTTCTCACATACATTGTTATTAAAACACATATAATCCTTCTGCTTCTTGTGCAGCTAATATTTTGAATCTAAATAAATTCTTACTCGATTAAATTATTCAGTTTTGTTTGTTTTAGCACCTATGTTCCTGTATCCCCTGTTAACTGTGAAATCCAGGACAACTCATTATTTTTCAGGGCCGTAATTTCCTTATCTGTAGAAAAGGGATTAGATCTGTTTTCATTTTAGGTGCTTAGTATCTCATCTGATATGTTAGCTATTCTTCCTAGCTTTGTGTATTTTGTACATTTGATAAGCATCTCATCTAGTTTTCATCTAAGTCATTCATCAGAAATTTTGGTCGGGACAGGGTCCTATGGCCTGTCATTCCTTGAGAGACTTCCTTCTAGAAAGGACCTGCCCAGACTTCTTTGTGTCTTGATTTGGTAGATTTTAATTTTTTTCTATTCTCACAAGTAAAAGATCTGGACTTAATAATCATATGGTTTCAGTAGATTAGAGGAAGCTTCTGTTTATTAAATGCTTTTTTATTTACTTCAGTTTTTATATTAACTTCATTTTGGTAGATGACCTAGAAGTTGAGTTTACTCAACTAGCAAGCATTAGAGCTGGAATGTCACTCTATGCTTCTGCTCTATCCATCGTGCCACAGCCACCATTCCTGGAGGATTTCTTTCTTTGTGTGTTTTAAGTTCTGTACATTTTATTGAAGCAAATTTTCAATTTTCTAGTAAATTAATATTTTTGTTTTGATCAGCTGAGTTGATTTACTACCCTAAGTCTAGTGAATAGTCATACAGCCCAAATTTCAGAACTATTCAAGCTACTTGAAGTAGTTTTGAAGTAATCTAGCAGCATCATTAAAACATTACAAACAGAATGTTGCAAATTATATGTACATTATACATTTAAGCATTCCCATTTATTCAATAAGTGCTTTTCTGGACCATCCTGTGTGCCAGCACTGTGAATGGGACAGGGCTCTTCTCTCAAATGGGACCTTTATTGATACACTTTGTTAACAATTACTGTATTTCCTTAAAGGTAGTGAAAGTATGCTTTAAAAGATTATGTTGGACTTAATGCTTTAATGTATCATTACCTAGTTTGTCATTGCTGAAGAAAGGTCTGGGTTTTACTGCTAAACTTATAGACTGCTTGACAATACATATAGTGCATTGGTTTTTACTTACTGTTCCTTTTTATGAAGTTGCTGATGTTCTTTAACAGTAGAAAAAAGAGTACTTCTAAAATATTATGTCATCTTTAATGTTTTAGTGTTTTTCTAGTTTGTTATTGCTGAAAAAAATCCAATTTTATTTTGTTAAACTTAGAGTCTACTGTGTTTTAAAATTCACGGTAAGGGTACAGAATGGTGATATAATTAATTTATTCGTGGGCTGTTAAAATGTATTTGTTGGAATAGTAAACTTGTCAATAAAAATAAGATTATAAAGTATTTTAGTCACAAACACTGTTGATGGCTCCAAGATTTCCTACCTTCTCAAAATTCTCTTTCCCTTGGCTTTTATTTAATGCTTTATTACCCTGATTTTCTTCCTTTATCTTTAACCATCCCTACCCCTTTAAAAAAAATTTTCTTCTTTCTGCCCCATAAATGTATGTGATTTCATAAAGCTCTGTTCTGGTTCTTTTCAGTTGCTCTTATGACAGCAGGACAGGAAGACTAGGAGAGCCGGAAGGCCATATAGAAGACATGAGACTAAAAAGAAAGGCAGAACACGGGGATTGGATCATAAAGTGCCTTATAAGCCAAGTCAGGTAGTTTGAACTGAGGGTAGAGGACAGCCCATGGAGGGTTTTAAATAGAAAACTAACATGATCAGATTTTATTATTTCTAATTTTCAATTTTAATTGTGAAAAATTCAAGCATTGCAGAAGTACAGAAAGTCTACTCCTTCCCTCATTCTCAGGCCTGTTTCCTGGGGACAACCACCATTAGTAGTTTGAGATTGTCCTTTAGGCCTTTTTTTTTTCTGGGTATATACAATCATATATACACAGAGACTTTTTTTTTCCTTTTTAAAGAATAATGGGAGTAAAATCCACATTTTGGAGAGACCATTATATCTAATATGGAGGACAGATTGGAGGGAGGCAAGGGTAGAAACAGGTTGACAGATTAAGTAATTGTTTTAGTAGACCAGGTAAGAGATGATGGGGCCTTAACTTGGGTTAAGGTAGTGGTAGTGGATTTAGTGAGAAGCAAATGCATTTGGGATATATTTAAGAGATAGAGTCAATAGGACTTGTTGATAGGTTTGGGTGGAATAGTGGAGGAAAGAGTGGACTCAAGGATGAAATTAAGGTTTTAGCTTAGGCAACTGGTTAAATTCACTGAGATGGAGAGGACTGAAAGAAGAATAGATTTTTGTAGGAAAAAAATGGGGAGATGAGTTATATTTGGATACATTGAGTTTGGGATACTTATGTATTATTCAAATGAAGATGTCCAATGTATGTTTCAGAAAGGGAGAGAGACATCTGTATTAGAGATATACCCTTACAAGTTGTCAGTATCCAAATGGCAAATAAAATAACATGAATAGATTAGCTTGCATGAGGGGAAAGTAGGTAGCCAAAGATGAAATCCTGAAGAGCTCCAACATTTAAGAGACAGAAAGAAGAATAGAAAGATATACCAGAGAGGTTATAGGTATGACATCAGAGGCCAAGAGAAGAGAATTTTTTGAGAAGAGAGTAGTCAACAGTGTCATGCTACAGAAAGTAAGACAAGGACTAAAAAGTCCACTGGATTTGGTAATGGGGCCATTGGTCACTTGATGAGAATAATTTCTATGATACGGGAGTAGAAATCAGATTTCTGTCCCATGTACTTCATATCTGAACAGTCACTCAATCCTGTCACTTCTTTTGTTATTGTCTTTACCTTTCTCAGTAGCACTTCTTTCCATTTTTTTTTAGTACTAGACCGTTTACATAGTCTTCAAATTAATAGCAGTTTGAGCACCTACTCTCTCGTAGACTCTGTTGGAAATACAAAGACATGTAAGATATGATTCCTTTTCCAAGGAGGGGGAAGTAAGGGGGAGAAGGGAAGTAGTTTGAGCACCTACTACGTGCCAGGCACTTTATGTATGATAACTCATTTAATCCTCACAACAGTCCTGTGAGGTCAATAGCATGCTTCCCATCTTTTGTAATAGAAAAGGAAACTGATACTCAGAGGTTAAGTGACTTGCCCAAGGTCACACAGAGAGGTGCAGCTGGTATTTGAACTAAGAACTGTTTGACTCCAATGCCCGTGTTTTTTTTTTTTTTTTAATGCCCATGTTTTAATGTTTGCCACTTATGGTCTAGGTTATAAGAAGATAAAATTGCACAAAAGTTAGCAGTAAATTTAAGCAATAGCTTCAAGATAGTCATAGAAGAAACACCACTGTGTGATTGATTGTCACATAAATCGTAAAAATTACAATTGCTAGACTTTAAGAAATTTTCAAGATAAGAACTTTCATTATTCCTCCTTGTGATTTTTGGTGCCTGGCAGAGAGTAGATGCTTAATAAATGTTTGAATGAATTCAGAGGGAGTGATGACAGTAAGTGGGGGTGGCCAGGTAGGGCTTTTAGAGAAGGTGAATTTAAGCTGGGTCTTATTAGATGAATATAACTTTGAAAGAAAGATGGGGAGGACTTTCTAGGCAGATGAACAGAGTAGGCAAAATACAGAGTGGGGAGGGAAGTGTAAGGCAGAGGTCGCAAACAGGCAGTCTGTAAGTTGGATAAGGCCTATAGATATGTTTTGTTTGGCCTGTACAATGTTTTAGAAAAATTGGAATTAGTTATAAATATGTAAGAGTTGCCATAAAAATCTGGTTTCTCACTACTATTGAGGAATGTATATTATCATCTTGATCCCACATTCCTGCCTGACAAATGAGCTAGAGCTGAGTAATTGCCACCCACTCTATCATCCGCTTGGGTGGATGTTTACTCTCCATACATAATCATCTTTGCTTTTGTACATTTACTGGCCTGGCCCATGTTAGCAAGTTTGCGACCCCTGATGTAAGGTATGTTGGGGGTTGGGGAGGTAGTGGGGTTGGGGAGGACTAAGAATAAACCAAATTGGACTGGAACAAAAGTCTTTATTAACGTGACTCATGGGGGAATATAAAGGTAGATTGGAAGCCAAATTTGAAGGACCTTGAATGCCCCCCTGTAGGCATGGAGGAACCATTGAAAGTTTTTTGAATGGGGAGTGACATGTTCAAAGTAGTGTTAAGAAGATGAATATGACAGTAGCCTGTAGGATGAAGTAAAGTGGGTAAGGCTTCCCGGTGGGAGGTAATTATGGAACTATTGTCTTTGTGTAGGCCTGAGAGGTAAGGGCCTTCCTATTGTTAGTGGCAGGTTGTAAAACAAGGAGTGGAATCCAGAAATTACAAAGGAATAACGATGAATGTGGACAGAGGAGTCAACAATGACCACCTCCCCTGAAATGGGACAATGATAGGGTCATTAACTGAAATAGGGAAACCAATAGAGGGAGCAAGTTGGGTTATGTTTTATCCTTGTTTCGTATTTGGTGTTTGTTGTCGTTTTTTAAGTTTTTTTGTGGAGGGTGTTGGTGGGTTAGTGAAGAGCTATTAAATGGTATATGTCTCTGTCTTACATGTTGAAATTTTAACAGTGATATTATAATTGGAGATTGCTTCTGCTCTAAGCACTAAACTACTAAAAAGTAAAATTGCTTACACTGAGAGCCAGTTCTGTAGCTCAGAGTAGTTTAGGTGCCCACCTTGCCACGAAACCACATTACTGAGCTGAAAATCACCTTCTTGTTGTAGCTTTGAGCATTTCACTCCACTTTGGTCCTTCTGAATTCCATGGGTTAGTTCATTGCTTATTTTGAATTTAACCTCACATGCTACAATTACTAGATTTGTCGTATTTGTCTTCCAGTTGATGTAGAACATTCTCATGTCCGATTTCTGGGAAACCTGGTATTGAACCTGTGGGACTGTGGTGGGTAAGTACTATCTGCTTGTTTGTGGGGCCAGTAGCCGTAATCATGGCACCTAGTATAATCAGCATGGAAAATACATTATAGTAACTATCATTTGTAATAGATACATTTGATAGAAATTGCTTCAGAATTGGCACTTGAGTAAATATCTCTTACTTACATGTAATTGTGAAAATGCCCTCTCTATGTGACATATTTAATCAGCACTAACACAAGCTGTGTCTACATATCTATAGTATGGGATAGATTATTCCCCTCTTCTGCAGGTGAAGAAATTAGGTTTTTATCTCAGGTGGCATAATACCAATGCTGAGCTCTTATTCATCATACCATATCACCTTATTCTTTATTATTTCAATCTCCAGGCAGTCTAAGCACTATAGATCAGCCCTAAGCACATATTCTTCAGCTGAATTACCAACTGTTGGAGGAGTAGGAAACAGTTTTTCCTCCCATGGCTGAGGTACTTCCAGTATATTCCATCACAAATGCACATTCACTGTGCTTATATGTAGGTATTGCTCCTTACCCTATGGCCATTTGCATCTCCATGCTGCAGCAGCAGTGTGTAGTGCACAGTGGTTAGGAGCCTAGGCTCTGGAGTTAGATTGGGGTTTGTAGCACAGCTCTATTAGCTGTGTTATTTTGGGTAGATCATTTAAACTCTCTGAGCCAGTTTCTTCATCTGTACAATAGGGATAATGATGGCACTAAATCATAGGGTTGTTTTGATGATTAACTAAGATGACATATAAATGTATAGCAAAGTTCCTCACAAAATAGACATTATTGTTAGCTCGGTGTTTACCAGCTCCTAGCATAGAACCAACCATGGAACAGGTGCTCAATGAGTTATTTGTTGAAAGAATAATGAAACAGCCAAATATTCTATAAGAAAATGACTCCCATTATTGCTAGCAGATGGACCACTTAATGCTCTAGCAGCTGTCTCCGTACAAA
Source organism: Ursus arctos (assembly GCF_023065955.2). Taxonomy (NCBI): domain Eukaryota; kingdom Metazoa; phylum Chordata; class Mammalia; order Carnivora; family Ursidae; genus Ursus; species Ursus arctos. The sequence continues at coordinate 46,800,722 of NC_079873.1, forward strand.
TCCTTCCTCCTTATCATTCTTCTAATATCTGTAATCTCTTTCAAGAGATTAGTCCAAGTTCCTTGCTTTTAGGCCCTAAGATGTTACAGTTAATTTTGCAGATAAGGCAGCTGAGGTACAGTGATATTAAGTTTCCCCCAAGGCCACACAGCTAATCAATAGCAAAGTACAAGACTAAAAGCTAGGTTCATGCTTCATTCGAAGCATGAGAGACTGTGGACTATGAGAAACAAACTGAGGGCCTCAGAGGGGAGGGGGGTGGGGGAATGGGATAGACCAGTGATGGGTAGTAAGGAGGGCACGTGTTGCATGGTGCACTGGGTGTTATACGCAACTAATGAATCATCGAACTTTACATCGGAAACCGGGGATGTACTGTATGATGACTAACATAATATAATAAAAAAACATTAAAAATAAAAAAATAAAACATTAAATTGAATTAAAACTAAAAAATAAGTAAATAAATAATGAAGTGCTTAGAATAATGACCTGGCACCTAGTAAGTCTCAATATATGTTGGTCACTCGCACCATCACAGGTAGGGGACAAGCAGTCATTGGGGATAAATGGCAGGATTGGGATTTGAACACAGAGCCTGTGCTCTGAACTAGAGAGCTTGGGACTCTTCACTTGGGACCAGTGGGTGTCCCCTACCTTCCTCTTCTCTTCCTGGGTCAGCTTTTCTCTCAGCCTTAACTGACTATAGTGTGAAAGTTAAGTGCATGCATGTTGTATTCATCAAATAATATTTTGTTTGCTCTGTTACTCATTAATAAATTGTGTGCATGTAATATTTTCTGTTCCTTTTTCCTAAAAATAAATTCTCTAAAATGAAAAAAAAAGCCAGGTTCATGTTTTTTTTTTTTCATGACAAAACTGTTTTTATTTATTTATTTTGTTTTAATTCCAGTATAGTTAATATACAGTGTTACATTAGTTTCAGGTGTGCAATATAGTGATTCAGCAATTCCATACAATACCCGGTGTTCATCATGACAAGTGCATTCCTTAATCCCCATCACCCATATCACCCATCCCCTCCATCTACCTCCTCTCCCCCATCAGTTTGTTCTCAATAGTTAAGAGTCTATTTCTTGGTTTGTCTCTCTGTATCTCTATCTCCTTTTTTTTTCTTTGCTCATTTGTTTTGTTTCTTAAATTCCAACAAAACTGTTTTTTGCTGGGTGCTTGGTAATTGAAAAGCAGCACACAGCCTAGGAATCAACAAAACTGCTAAAAAGCTATCTTGGTGTCATTTTCATATAATTTAGAGTATTTATTTATTCAGTAAATATTCACTGAGCACCTACCCTATGGAAGGCTCTTTGCTTAAATGGTGGACAGTAACAGACATAGTCCTTGCCTTTATGGAACTTACACTCTAGGGAAGTGAAGAGGTTGTGGAGAAAGGGGATCCCTCTTACACTGTTGGTGGGAATGCAAACTGGTACAGCCACTTTGGAAAACAGTGTGGAGGTCCCTTAAAAAGTTAAAAATAGAGCTACCATATGACCCAGCAATTGCACTACTGGGTATTTACCCCAAAGATACAGATGTAGTGAAAAAAAGGGCCATATGCACCCCAGTGTTCATAGCAGCATTGTCCACAATAGCCAAACTGTGGAAGGAGCTGAGATGCCCTTCAACAGATGAATGTGGTCCATATATACAGTGGAATATTACTCAGCCATCAGAAAGGATGATTACCCAACATTTGCATCGACATGGATGGAACTGGAGGAGATTATGCTAAGTGAAATAAGCCAAGCAGAGAAAGACAATTATCATATGGTTTCACTTAAATGTGGAACATAAGGAATAGCATGGAGGACATTAGAAGAAAGGGAAAAATGAAGGGAGGGAATCAGGGGGAGATGAACCATGACAGACTGTGGACTCCGGGGAACAAACAGAGTTTTAGAGGGGAGGGGAGTGGGGGATGGGTTAGCCCAGTGATGGGTATTAAGGAGGGCACGTATTGCAATGAGCACTGGGTGCTCATATAACAGTGGGTGTTATATGCAGAAAATGAATCATGGAACACTACATCAAAAGCTAATGATGTACTGTATGGTGACTAACATATCATAATCAAAAAAAATCTCCATTTTGTGTTTTAGAATAAGCTAATAAAGAGTTTTAAAATCATGTTTCCAAAAAAACCACACACAAATAGATGTAATATCACACTTGTGGTTAAGTGTTAAAAATAAAAACAATGTAATTGTATTAGGGCCCATAGTGACTGGATTTGCTCAAGACAGGGAGGTCAGGAATGGTTTCTGTGAGGAAATATGGATTGAACTGAAATCTAAAGGGACAAGTAGGAGTTAATTAGATGTAGAGATAGGGGAATAGCATGTGAAACAGAGTAAATAGCATATGTAAATGCCCCTTGGTGGATACACCACAGGCCAGTGGAACTGAGGAAGGTCACAGTGTATTTGGAACACAAGGAGAGGGCAAAGGGTGGTGCAAGGTATGGTTCAACTAAGAAGGTGAAGCCGTACCAGTTTACTATTATTTGCCTGTTGAAGCCTTAAGATTATCTTTCACATTGATTAAACCAACAAAAATAAATTGTAAGTAGGAGTGACTAAACTGAGGACTTGCTTATTACCTAGATATTTTTTTCCTACCAGACAGGATACCTTCATGGAAAATTATTTCACCAGCCAACGAGACAACATCTTCCGAAATGTGGAGGTTCTGATATATGTGTTTGATGTGGAAAGCCGTGAACTGGAAAAGGACATGCACTATTACCAATCATGCCTAGAGGCCATTCTGCAGAATTCTCCAGATGCCAAAATCTTTTGCTTGGTACACAAAATGGATCTGGTACAGGAGGATCAACGGGACCTGGTAAGAAACATAAAGGATGCTGCACAAAATGGTTGACATGCTTTCTGAACTTTTGTAGGGAAATAGGTAAATAGTATGATTGTTTTCAGGAACAGTAAAGTTCTGTCCGGTTTTTAAAAACATAAACAAATTTTCCATGGTATGGGAAATATAATATCCCTTTGGCAAATAATTTTCAGATTTAGGTAAGGAACTTGTCAATGTGATATCATTAAACAGCCTTTATGTATTTTTTTATTCAAGTAAAATTAACATATAATGTTATATTTCAGATGTACAATACAATGATTCACCAATTCTGTACATTTCTCACTGCTCATCAAGATAGGTGTTCTCTTAATCCCTTTTATCTATTTCATCCATTTCCCCACCCCTCCCCTCTGTCAACGAGGAGTTTGTTCTCTGTATTTAAGAGTCTGTTTTCTTGTTTGTCTCTCTTTTTTTTCTGTTTGTTACTTTGTTTCTTCAATTCCGCAAATGAGTGAAGTCATATGGCATACAAAGTCTTTCTCTTTCTATGTATTATGTATATATGTCCCCCTTTCTCCACACCCTTGTCAAGACTTGTTATTTCTTATTTTTTTTAGCTTACCCATTCTGAGAGGTATAAAATGATAATTGTGTTCTGGTTTTAATTTACACTTCCCTTACGATTAGTGATGTTGAACATCTTTTTGTGTGTGTTGGCCATCTGTGTATCTTCTTTGGAAAAATGTCTATTCAGATCCTCTACCCATTCCTTAAATTGGATTATTTGTTCTTTGGAGGGCTTGCATTGTTTAAGTTCTTTATATATTCTGGATATTAACCCCTTAATAGAGATATCATTTGCAAATATTTTCTCCCATTTGGTAGGTTGCCTTTTTGTTTTGTTGATGGTTCCCTGTAATATGCAAAAGCTTTTTATTTTTGTGTAGTCCCAATAGTTTGATTTTGCTTTTGTTTCTCTTGCCAGAACAGACATATCTAGAAAAATGTTTCTATGGCCAATGTCAAAGAAATCACTGCCTATGTTTTCTTCTAGGAATTTTATGGTTTCAGGTCTCACGTTTAGGTCTTTAATCCATTTTGAGTTCATTTTTTGTGTATCGTGTAAGACAGTGGTCCAGTTTCATTCTTTTGCATGTTGCTGCCAGTTTTGCACAACATTTGTTGAAGAGACTTTTTCCTATTATATATTCTTGCCTCTGTTATGGTGTATTAATTGATCATTTAGCATGGGTGTATTTGTGCTCTATTCTGTTCCATGGATCTTTGTGTCTGTTTTTGTGCCAATACCATACTGTTTTGATTATAGCTTTGTGGTATATCTTGAAATCTGGGATTGTGATACCTCCAGTTTTGTTCTTCTTTTTCAAGATTGCATTGGCTATTTGGGGTCTTCTGGGATTCCATAAAAATTTTGGGATTATTTGTTTTAGTTTTGTTAAAAATCCTGTTGGTATTTTGATAGGATTGCATTAAATCTGTAGATTGCTTTGGGGAGTATGGACATTTTAACAATAGTTGTTTTTCCAATCCATGCACGTGGAATATCTTTTCCATTTGTTAGTATAATCTTCAATTTCCTTCTTCGGTGTGTTACAGTTTTCGGAGTACAGGTTTTTCACCTCCTTGGTTAAGATTATTCCTATGTATTTTCTTCTTTTTGGTGCAAATATAAATGAGATTGTTTTCTTAATTTCTCCTCCTTCTTCTTCATTATTAGTGTATAGAAATGCAATAGATTTTTGTGTATTAATTTTGTATCCAGCTTCACTGAATTCATTTATCAGTTCTAGTAATTTTTGTGGATTCTTTTGAGTTTTCTATATATAGTATCATGCCATTAGCAGTGAAAGTTTTACTTCTTCCTTATGAATAGGGATACCTTTTATTTCTTTTTCTTGTTTGATTGCTCTGGCTAGGACTTCCAATACTATGTTGAATAAAAGTGGAGAGAGTGGATATCCTTGTCTTGTTCCTGATCATAGAGGAAAGCTCTCAGTTTTGCACCATTGAGAATGATGTTAGCTGTGGGTATTTCATATGTGGCCTTTATTACGTTGAGGTATGTTCCCTCTAAACCTACTTTGTTGAGAGTTTTTATCATTAATTGATATTGTATTTTGTCAGATGCTCTCATTGTATCTATTGAAATGATCATATGGTTTTTACCCTTTCTCTTGCTAATGTGATGTATCACGTTGATTGATTTCCAAATATTAAACCACCCTTGCATCCCAGAAATAAATGCCACTTGATCATGGTGAATGATTTTTTTCAAGATTTTATTTGTCAGGGAGAGAGAGAGAAGGAGAAAGCACAAGTAGGGGGAGCAGGCAGAGGGAGAAACAGGCTCCCCACTGAGCAAGGAGCCTGGTGCGGGACTCAATCCCAGGACCCTGGGATCATGACCTGAGCTGAAGGCAGGTGCTTAACCGACTAAGCCACCCAGGTGTCCCAGTTAATGACTTTATTAATGCATTGTTAGATTCAGTTTGTTAATATTTTGTTGAGGATTTTCACATCTGTGTTCATCGCGATTTTTCCTGTAGTTTTCTTTTCTGTAGTGTTTTTATGTGGTTTTGGTATCAGGGTAATGCTGGCCTTAAAGGATTAATTTAGAAGCTTTCTTTCCTCATCTATTTTTTTTTTTTTGGAATAGTTTGAGAAGAGTAGATATTAACTCTTCTTTAAGTGTTCGGTAGAATTCACCAGTGAAGCATCTCATCCTGCACTTTGTTGTTGTTGTTGGGATTTTAATTGATTATGGATTCAATCACATTGCTAGCAATTGGTCTGTCTGTTCATATTTTCTGTTTCTTCCTGATTGAGTTTTGTGAGGTTATATATTTCTTGGAATTTATCCATTTCTTCTAGGTTGCCCATTCTGTTGACATGTAAATTCTCATAATAGTGTCTTGTAATCCTTTGTATTTCTGTGGTGCTGGTTGTTATTTCTCCTCTTTCATTCGTGATTTTATTTGAGTCCTCATTTTTTTCTGGATAAGTCCGGCTAAAAGTTTATCAATTTTGTTGAGCTTTTCAAAGAACTAGCTTCTGGTTTCATTGACCTATACTGTTGTTTTTTTAGTCTCTATTTCATTTATTTCTGCTCTAGTTCTTCTTATTTCCTTCTAATTGCCATTGAGCATTTTTTTCTAGTTTCTTTATTAATTTTTATAGATTTTATTTATTTATTTTTTATTGAGAGTACAAGCAGGGGGAGGAGAAGAGGGGGAGAGAGAAGGCAAAGGGGAAAGAATCTCAGCAGACTGTGCTGAATGCAGAGTCTGACGTGGGGCTCGATTGCTTATCCCTGAGATTACAAGCTGAGCTGAAACCTAGAGTTGGAGGCTCAAACAACTGAGCGACCCTGTACCTCTAGATCCTGTTTGATTGTTTATTGGAGATTTTTCCTGCTTCTTGAGATAGAACATTGGTGCTATTATTTTCCCTCTTACAACAGCTTTTCCTGCATTCCAAATACTTTGGATCATTGTGTTTTCATTTATCTCCATGTAGTTTTTTTGTTTTGTTTTGTTTTGTTTTAATAATTTTTATTTTGATATATTAGTCACCATACAGTACATACCCAGTTTTTGATACAATGTTCCATGATTCATTATTTGCATAAAACACCCACTGCACCGTGCAATATATGCCCTCCTTAATACCCATCACCAGCCTATCCCAATCCTCTACCCCCCTCCCTTCTGAAGCCCTCAGTTTGTTTCCCAGAGTCCACAATCTCTCATGCTTCATTCCCCCTTCTGTTTACTCCGCCTTCATTCTTCCCTTCCTTCTCCTACCTATCTTCCTATTTCTTATGTTCCATAAATGAGTGAAACCATATGATAATTGTCTTTCTCTGCTTGACTTATTTCACTTAGCATAATCTCCTCCAGTCCCATCCATGTTGCTGCAAATGTTGTGTAATCATTCTTCCTGATGGCTGACTAATATTCCATAGTATATATAGACCACATTTTTTTTAATAAATTTTTTATTATGTTATTTAGTCACCATACAGTACATCCCAAGTTTTTGATGGAAAGTTCCATGATTCATTACTTGCATTTAACACCCAGTGCACCACTGAATATGTGCCCTCCTTAATACCAATCACCGGCCTATCCCGATCCGCCACCGCCCTCCCCTCTAAAGCCCTCAGTTTGTTTCCCAGAGTCCATAGTCTCACATGATTCATTCCCCCTTCTGTTTACACCCCCTTCCTTCTTCCCTTTCTTCTCCTACTGATCTTCCTACTTCTTATGTTCCATAAATGAGTGAAACCATATGATAATTGTCTTTATTTTTTTTAATTAGAAGATAATTATCACTCACAAAAAACATATGTGCAAGGTTATAACTTTTTTAAAATTTTTTATTTTTATTTATTTTTTTGATGTAAAGTTCAGTGATTGATTAGTTGCGTATAACACCCAGTGCACCATGCAATACGTGCCCTCCTGACTACCCATCACCAGCCTATCCCATTCCCACACCCCCCTCCCCTCTGAAGCCCTCGGTTTGTTTCTCAGAGTCCATAGTCTCTCATGCTTCATACCCCGTCTGATTACCCCCTCTTTCTTTATCCCTTTCTCCTCCTACTGATCTTCCTAGTTCTTATGTTCCATTGATGAGAGAAACCTTATGATAGTTGTCTGCCTCTGCTTGACTTATTTCACTTAGCAATATCTCCTCCAGTGCCAAAAACGCTGCAGCAAATATTGAGAAATCGTTCTTTTTAATAGCTGAGTAATATTCCATTGTATATATGGACCACATCTTCTTAATCGAGTCATCTGTTGAAGGGCATCTCAGCTCCTTCCATGATTTAGCTATTGTGGGCAATGCTGCTATGAACATTGGGGTGCATAAGGCCCTTCTCTTCACTACATCTGTATCTTTGGGGTAAATACCCAGTAGTGCAATGGCTGGGTCATAGGGTAGCTTAATTTTTAACTTTTTAAGGGACCTCCACACTGTTTTCCAGAGTGGCTCTACCAACTTGCATTCCCACCAACAATGTAGGAGGGATCCCCTTTCTCCATATCCTCTCCAACAATTGTTGTTTCTTGCCTTGTCAATTTTTGCCACTCTAACTGGCATAAGGTGATATCTTACTGTGGTTTTGATTTGAATTTCCCTGATGGCTAATGATTTTGAACATTTTTTCATGTGTCTGTTAGCCATTTGTATGTCTTCATTGGAAAGGTGTCTGTTCATATCTTCTGCCCATTTTAGGATTTGTTTATTTGTTTCTCGTGTGTTGAGTTTGAGGAGTTCCTTGTAGATCTTGTATACCAGTCTTTTATCTGTAGCATCATTTGCAAATATATTCTCCCATTCCGTGGGATGCCTCTTAATTTTTTTGACTGTTTCCTTGCCCGTGCAGAAGCTTTTTAATTCATGAAGTCCCACAAGTTCATTTAATCTTTTGCTTCTCTTGCCTTTGGTGATGTGTCATGAAAAAGGTTGCAGTGGCCAATGTTGTAGAGGTTGCTGCCTATGCTCTCCTCTAGGATTTTGATGGATTCCTGTCTCACATCAAGGTCATTCATTTATTTGGAGTTTATCTTTGTGTATGGTGTGAGAGAGTGGTCAAGTTTCATTCTTTTGCATGTAGCTGTCCAATTTTCCCAGCACCATTTATTGAAGAGACTGTCTTTTTTCCATCGGATGTTTTTTCCTGCTTTATCAAAGATTAGTTGCCCAAAGAGCCGAGGGTCCATTTCTGGGTTCTCTCTTCTGTTCCATTGGTCTATGTGTCTGTTTTTGTGCCAGTACCATACTGTCTTTGTGATCACAGCTTTGTATTACAGCTTGAAATCCGGCATTGTGATGCCTCCAGCTTTGTTTTTCCTTTTCAACAATTCCTTGGCGAATCGGGGCCTTTTCAGGTTCCATACAAACTTAAGGACTATTTGTTCCAGTTATTTGAAAAATGTCATTGGTATTTTGATCAGGATGGCATTGAAAGTGTAGATTGCTCTGGGTAGCATGGACATTTTAACGATGTTAATTCTTGCGATCCATGAGCATGGAATATTTTTCCATCTTTTTATGTCTTCTTCAATGTCTTTCAAGAGTGATTTGTAGTTTCTAGAATATAGATCCTTTACGTCTCTGGTTACATTAATTCCAAAGTAACGTATGATTTTTGGTGCTATTATAAATAGGATGGATTCCCTAATTTCTCTTTCTTCAGTCTCGTTGTTCATGTATAGAAACACAACTGATGGGGCACCTGAGTGGCACAGCGGTTAAGCATCTGCCTTCAGCTCAGGGCATGATCCCGGCATTCTGGGTTCGAGCCCCACATCAGGCTCCTCCGCTATGAGCCTGCTTCTTCCTCTCCCACTCCCCCTGCTTGTGTTCCCTCTCTCACTGGCTGTCTCTATCTCTGTTAAATAAATAAATAAAATCTTTAAAAAAAAAAGAAACACAACTGATTTCTTTTTTTAAAATATTTTTTATTATTTATTTTTTAAATTTTTTTATTATATTATGTTAGTCACCATACAGTACATGCCTGGTTTTTGATGTAAAGTTCGATGATTCATGAGTTTCATATAACACCCAGTGCATAGAAATGCAACTGATTTCTGAGCATTGATTTTGTATCCCACCACAAAACTGAATTGCTCTATAACATCTAGTAGTTTGGGAGTAGATTCTTTTGGGTTTTCTATATAGAGTATCATGTCATCTGTGAAGAGAGACAGTATGATTTCTTTGCTGCTTTGGGTACCTTTTACCCCTTTTTGTTGTCTGATTGCTGTTGCGAGGACTTCTAATACTGTGTTGAATAATAATGGCGAGAGTGGGCATCTATCTTGTGTTCCTGATCTTAAGGGAAAGGTTTTCAGCTTTTCCCCATTGAGAACTATATTTTCTGTAGGTTTTTCATAGATGGTTTTTATGAGATTGAGGAAGGTACCCTGTATCCCTACACTCTGAAGGGTTTTAATCAGGAAAGGATGCTGTATTTTGTCAAATGCTTTTTCTACATCTATTGAGAGAATCATATGATTTTTGGCTTTTTCCTTCTCGATGAAATCTATGACACTGATAGATTTGCGAATATGAACCACTCTTGCATCCCAGGGATTAATCCCACTTGGTCATGATGGATAATCCTTTTAATGTACTGTTGGATTCTATTAGCAAGATCTTGTTGAGAATTTTGGCATCCATATTCATGAGGTAAATCGGTCTGTAATTCTCCTTTTTGATGGGTTTTTTGCCTGGTTTGGGGATCAAGGGAATATTGGCCTCATAGAATGAATTTGGTAGCTTTCCTTCTGTTTCTATTTTTTGAAATATCTTTAGGAGAATAAGTATTATTTTTCTTTGAATGTTTGGTAGAATTCCCCGGGAAAACCATCAGGCACTGGAGTTTTGTTTTTTGGAAGGTTTTTAATCACTGTTTCAATCTCTTCAGAATTAATTGGTCTGTTTAAAAAATCAATTTCTTCCTATTTCAGTCTTGGTAGTTTATAGGGTTCCAGGAAGGCCTCCATCTCTTCCAGATTGCTTAATTTATTACCATAAAGTTGTTGATAAAAGTTTCTAATAATCCTTCCAATTTCATTGGTGTTGGTTGCGACCTCTCCCTTTTCATTCACAATTTTATTACTTTGGGTCCTTTCTCTCTTCTTTTGGATAAGTCTTTCCAGAGTTTGTCAATTTTATTTATTCTTTCAAAGAACCAACTTCTAGCTCTGTTGTTCTCCTCAGCTGTGCTCCTGGTTTCTAATTCATTGATCTCTGCTCTAATCTTGTTCGACTGCTTTATCGTGCATGGATTAGGCTGTTCCTCTGTTGCTGTTCAGCTTCTTGAGGTGAGAATATAAAAACTGCATTTTAGATTTTTCTATTCTTTTGAGTGAGGCTTGGATGGCTATGTATTTCCCCCTTAGGACTGCCTTTGCAGTATCCCATAGGTTTTGGACCATTGTGTTTTCATTCTCGTTGGTCTCCATAAATTGTTTAATTTGATTTTTGATTTCCTGGTTTATCAAATCACTCTTGAGCAGGATGGTTCTTAGTCTCCAAGTGTTTGAGTTTCATCCAAATTTTTCCTTGTGGTTGAGTTCCACTTTCAAAGCGTTGTGGTCTGAGAATATGCAGGGAATAATTTCACTCTTTTGGTGTTGGTTGAGACCTGTTTTGTGACCCAGAACATGGTCTATTGTTGAGAATGTTCCATGGGCATTAGATTAGAATGAGTATTCTTTGGTTCTGGGGTGTAGTCTTCTATATATATATATATATCTATGAGGTCCGACTCGTCGAGTATAGCATTCAAACCTCCTGTTTCTTTGTTGATTTTCTGCTTAGGTGCTCTGTGTATTGCTGATAGTGGAGTGTTGAGGTACCCTACTATTAACGTATTTTTATCTATATGTCTCTTTATTCTGGGTAAGAGTTGCCTTGTGTATCTTGCTGCTCCCCTTTTGGGGGCATAGATATTTATAATTCTCATATCCACTTGTTGGATATATCCTTTAAGAATAATATAGTGTCCTTCTGTATCTCTAACTATAGTCTTTAGTTTAAAATCCAATGTGTCTGATATGAGAATTGCTACCCCAGCTTTCTTTCTAGATCCATTGGCATGAAAGATTGTATTCCATCCCTTTACTTTCAGTCTGGATGTATTTTTAGGTTCAAAATGAGTCTCTTGTAGACAGGAAATGGATGGGTCATGTCTTTTTATCCAATCTGCAACCCTGTGGCGTTTATGGGAGCATTTAGTCCATTTACATTGAGACTGATTATTGAGAGATATGATTTTAATGATTCCATGTTGCCTGTAAAGCCTTTGTGTCTATAGATTATGAATTTCTGTTCTGTATCACTCTTGGGGCCTTTTTACTTTTATAGAACCCCCCTTAATATCTCATGTAGGGCTGGTGTCGTGGTTACGAAATTGGTCAATGACTGGCAATTCTGGAAGGTCTTTATCTCTCCATCCATTATGAATGAAAGCCTTGCTGGATAGAGGATCCTTGGCTGCATGTTTTTCTCTGAAAGAACTTTAAAAATGTCCCCCCCAACCCTTTCTCTCATTCCAGGTCTGTGTAGAGAGGTCTGACGTAATTCTGATTCCTTTGCTTTGGTACGTGAGAAATTTATTTGCCCTGGCTGCTTTCAATACTCTATCCTTGGATCTAATATTTGCGAAATGCACTATGATGTGTGGTGGCGTAGGTTTGTCGTGGTTGAGCTTGGGAGGGGTCCTCTCTGCCTCTTGCACACGAATGCTTCTTTCCTTTGCTAGATTAGGGAAGTTTTCAGCTACAGTTTGTTCAACTATCTCTTCTAGACCTCTGTTTTTCTCTATCCCCTTGGGGATGCCAATGATTCTGACATTGGAACATTTCATTGAGTCAGTAATCTCCCGTAACCTACATTCCTGAGATTGGATTATTTTGTTTCAAGTTTCTATTTTAGCTTTCTCTTCTACTAACCCATCCTCCAATTTGCCGATACGTTCATCTGCCTCATTCACCCTGGCTGTCAGAGCATCAATTTTTCACCCCTTATGATTCATAGAATTTTTAATTTCTGCCATATTCACTCTCATTTCTGCCCTTAGAGATTTATATTCTCATTAACATTTTCATTAGTACTTTTCTCAAGTCTACACATCATCTTGGCTATTGTTACTCTGAACTCCATTTCTGACAATTTGGTTATATCCGTATCCATCAGTTCTGTGGCAGAGGCCATAGACTCTTTATCTTTTTTTTGCTGGGGGCCATTTCTCCTTCTCGTCATTCTGATTAGGAGAGTTTGTGGGGATTCCCATAGCCCAAGTTATTGACCAGGACCCAGGCAGTTGCACTTGTTTTATAGGGACCTTAGGGATGTGGGCTTCTTGATTTTTCAGCCTGCCTTCTGGGGGAGGGGCCTGCCATGCCGATACTCAGGCAACCCTGTTCGGGGAGAGTCTCCATGTCCCCTGCGAGGGAGGATGGGGATGGGCACACTGTTAGCCGGTATTTCCAGGGTTTTGGTCTCTGGCGGCCTTCCCTGGCTGTTTGCTGTGCCTCTTCTGGGAGTCAGAGCAGCAGTAGCCGAATCTCAGCCTCTGTCTCAGGACAGAGGGATCGCAGACGGTTCTCCACTGGTGTTCTGGCCACGTTAACTCTGTTTCTGTTGGTGCTTCTCAATCCTGCAGCGTCCCGGGGTGTGCGCCCCACAGCCAGTGTCCCATCCCTCACTTCCAGGGCCGGCGCTTCTCTGTCCTTTGTGTTTCTAACACCGCCAGCTGCCAGCCGCCAGCCGCCCCCGCGCGCTCTGGTGCTCCGTTCCAGTGTGGTTCGTGCGCGCTCCGGAGCCTCGGTTTTCAGACTGGTTGCATGCGTTCCCTGGCTTTGGTTTCAGTCTGCTCTCTTGCGGGTGCGGGTCCGCGAGTCCGCCCGCTCCCCAGTTCAGGTGGCTAATGCTTCCCGGCTCCCGAACGCGGCGGCTCCCTTTCTCCTCCGTTTATCTTCCGATGTCTATGCGTGGCTTCATTGCTCCCCTCATCGTACCTCAATACGCATCGCTGTAGATGTTCATTTGTAGAGATCCAGATGTATCTTCCTGCATCTCAGGCTGATTCCGTGGATGTTCAGGATGGTCGGGTACCTATCCAGCTCGACTCGGGACCAGGTGAAAAAGGGGACCACTATTCCTCCACCATCTTAACTCCTGTCAATAATTGTCTTTCTCTGCTTGACTTATTTCGCTTAGCATTATCTCCTCCAGTCCCGTCCATGTTACTGCAAATGTTTTGAAATCATTTTGTTTGTGGCTGAGTAATATTCCATTGTATATACTGACCACATCTTTCTAGGACCACTCTTCTTAATCCAGTTATCTGTTGAAGGACATCTAGGCTCCTTCCACAATTTGGCTATGGTAGACAACGCTGCTATGAACACCGTGGTGCATATGACCCTTCTCTTCACTACGTCTGTATCTTTGGGGTAAATACCCAGTAGTGCAATGGCTGGATCATAGGGTATCTCAATTTTTAACATTTGAAAGACCCCCACACTGTTTTCCAAAGTGGCTGTACCAACTTGCATTCCCACCAACAATGTAAGAGGGTTCCTCTTTCTCCACATCCTCTCCTACATTTGTTTCTTGCCTTGTCAATTTTTGCCATCCTAATTGGCGTAAGGTGGTATCTCGATGTGGTTTTGATTTGAATTTCCCTGATGGCTAATGATTTTGAACATTTTTTCATGTGTCTGTTAGCCATTTGTATGTCTTCTTTGGAAAAGTGTCTGTTCATATCTTCTGCCCATTTTTTGATTTATTTGTTTTCTGTGTATTGAGTTTGAGAAGTTATTTGTAGATCTTGGTTACCAGCCTTTTATCTCTAGTGTCATTTGCAAATATCTTCTCCTATTCCGTGCGCTGCCTCTTAGTTTTTTTGACTGTTTCCTTGGCTGTGCAGAAGATTTTGATCTTGATGAAGTCCCACAAGTTCATTTTTTCTTTTCTTTCTCTTGCCTTTGGAGATGTGTCATGAAAAAAGTTGCTTTGGCCGATGTTGTAGAGGTTGCTGCCTATGTTCTCCTCTAGGATTTTGATGGATTCCTGTCTCACATTGAGGTCTTTCATCCATTTGAGTTTATCTTCGTGTGTGGTGTGAGAGAGTGGTCAAGTTTCATTCTTTTGCATGTAGCTTTCCAATTGCCCAGTACCAGTTATTGAAGAGACTGTCTTTTTTCCACTTGATGTTTTTTCCTGCTTTGTCAAAGATTAGTTGCCCAAAGAGCCGAGGGTCCATTTCTGGGTTCTCTCTTCTGTTCCATTGGCCTATATGTCTGTTTTTGTGCCAGTATCTTGCTGTGCTGTCTTGGTGATCACAGATTTGTGGTACAGCTTGAAATCCGGCATTGTGATGCCTCCAGCTTTGTTTTTCCTTTTCAACAATTCTTTGGGGATTCGCGGCCTTTTCTGGTTCCACACAAATTTATGGATTGTTTGTTCCTGTTCTCTGAAAAACGTCATTGGTATTTTGATTGGGATAGCATTGAAAGTTTAGATTGCTCTGGGTAGCATAGACATTTTAATTATGTTAATTCTTCCCATCCATGAGCATGGAATATTTTTCCATTTTTTGTGTCTTCTTCAATGTCTTTCAAGAGTGATATGTAGTTTCTAGAATATAGATCCTTTACATCTCTGGTTAAGTTAATTCCAAGGTAACGTATGATTTTTGGTGCTATTGTAAATGGGATGGATTCCCTAATTTCTCTTTCTTCAGTCTCATTTTTCATGTATAGAAATGCAACTGATTTCTGAGCATTGATTTTGTATCCCGCCACATTACTGAATTGCTCTATAACTTCTAGTAGTTTGGGCGTGAATTCTTTTGGGTTTTCCATATAGAGTATCCTGTCATCTGTGAAGAGAGACAGTATGACTTCTTCTTTGCTGCTTTGGATACCTTTTACCCCTTTTTGTTGTCTGATTGCTGTTGCAAGGACTTCTTGTATTGTGTTGAATAATACTGGCGAGAGTGGGCATCCTTGTCGAGTTCCTGATCTTAAGGGAAAGGCTTCCAGCTTTTGCCCATTGAGAATGATATTTTCTGTAGGCTTTTCATAGATGGTTTTTATGAGATTGAGGAATGTGCCCTCTGTCCCTACACTCTGAAGTATTTTAATCAGGAAAGGATGCTGTATTATGTGAGATGCTTTTTCTGCATCAGTTGATAGGATCATATGGTTCTTGACTCTTTTCTTGTTGACATGATGGATTTCCTAATGTTGAACCATCCTTGCATCCCAGGGATGAATCCCACTTGGTCATGATGGATAATCCTTTTAATGTACTGTTGGATCCTATTAGCTGGGATCTTCTTGAGAATTTTGGCATCCATGTTCCTCAGGTCATCCATCCTTTTTGATGTGCTCTTTGCCTGGTTTGGGGATCAAGGTAATACTGGCCTCATAGAATGTGTTTGGTAGTTTTCCTTCTGTTTCTATTTTTTGAAACAGCTTCAGGAGAATAGGTATTTTTTCTTCTTTGCATGTTTGGCAGAATTCCCCGGGGAATCTGTCAGGCCCTGGAGTCTTGTTTTTGGGGGAGGTTTTTGAACACTGCTTCAATCTCTTCATAGTTAATCGGTCTGTTTAAAAAAATCAATTTCTTTCTGTTTCAGTTTTGGTAGTTTATAGGTTTCCAGGAATGCATCCATTTCTTCCAGATTGTTTAATTTATTGGCATAAAGCTGTTGATAAAAGTTTCTAATGATCCTTCGTATTTCATTGGTGTTGGTCGTGCTCTCTCCCCTTTCATTCGTAATTTTATTAACTTGGGTCCTTTCTCTATTCTTTTGAATAAGTCTGTTCATTGGCTTATCAATCTTATTTATTCTTTCAAAGAACCAGCTTCTAGATCTTTTGATCTGCTCTGCCATGCTCCTGGTTTCTAATTCATTGATCTCTGCTCTAATCTTGATCATCTGCCTTCTTGTGCGTGGGTTTGGCCTGTTCTTCTGTTCCAGCTCCAGCTTCTTGAGGTGAGAATATAAAAACTGCATTTTAGATTTTTCTCTTCTTTTGAGTGAGGCTTGGATGGCTATGTATTTTCCCCTTAGGACTGCCTTTGCAGTGTCCCATAGGTTTTGGACCGTTCTGTTTTCATTCTCGTTGGTCTCCATAAATTGTTTAAATTGATTTTTTCTTTTACAGAAACCTACAAAAACAAGAATAATATAGTGTCCTTCTGTATCTCTAACTACAGTCTTTAGTTTAAAATCTAATCTGTCTGATATGAGAATTGCTACCCCAGCTTTCTTTTGAGGTCCATTAGCATGAAAAATTGTTTTCCATCCCTTCACTTTCATCTGGATATATCTTTAGGTTCAAGATGAGACTCCTGTAGACAGCAAATGGATGGGTCATGTCTTTTTATCCAATCTGCAACCCTGTGGCATTTTATGGGAGCATTTAGGCCATTCACATTGAGAGTGATTATTGAGAGATATGATTATTATTATGTCACGCTGCCTGTGAAGTCTTTGTTTATATAGATTGTAAATTTCTGTTCTGTATCACTCTTGGGGCCTTTTTACTTTTATGGAACCCCTCTTAGTATCTCCTATAGGGCTGGTTTCGTGGTTACGAAATTGGTCAGTGTCTGGTGATCTTGGAAAGTCCTTATCTCTCCATCAATTTTGAATGACAGCCTTGCTGAATAAAGGATCCTTGGCTGCATGTTTTTCTCGGATAGAGCTTTAAAAAGTCCCTGCCAACCCTTTCTCTCATTCCAGGTCTATGTAGACACGGCTGACGTAATTCTGATATTTTTGCCTCTGTACGTGAGAAATTTTTTCACCCTGGCCTCTTTCAATACTGTATCCTTGGATGTAATATTTGCGAATTGCATTATAACGTCACGTGGCATAGATTTGCCATAGTTGAGCTTGGGAGGGGTCCTCTCTGCCTCTTGGACACGAATGCTTGTTTCCTTTGCTAGATTAGGGATGTTTTCAGCTACAATTTGTTCAAATATCTCTTCTGGACCTCTCTCTTTCTCCACCCCCTCGGGGATGCCGATGTTTCTGACATTGGAACGTTTCATTCAGCAGTAATCTCCCATAACCTACATTCTTGAGATTGGATTTTTTTGAGCCAAGTTTCTGTTTTAACTTTCTCTTGTACCATCCCATCCTCCAATTCACTAATTCATTCTTCTGCCCCATTTACCCTGGCTGTCAGAGAGTCTAGTTTTGACTGCATTTGATTCATAGCATTTTTAATTTCTGCGAGATTTGCTCTCATTTCCACCCTAGAGATTCTATATTCTCGTTAATATTTTCGTTAATATATTTTCAAGCCTACACATCATCTTGACCATTGTTACTCTGAACACCATTTCTGACAATTTGGTTATATCCATATCCATCAGTTCTGTGGCAGAGGCCACAGACTTTTTATCTTTTCTCTGCTGGGAAGGATTTCTCCTCATCATTCTGATGAGGAGAGGTTGTGGGGATGCCCAGAGCCCAAATTATTGACCAAGACCCGAGCAGTGTGCACTTGTTTTATAGGGCCTTAGGGATGTGTCCTTCTTGATTTTTCAGCCTGCCTTCTGGGGGAGGGGCCCGCCATGGTGATATTCAGGCAAACCTGTTTGGGTAGAGTCGCCCTTTCCCCTGCAAGGGGGGATGGGGATGGGCACAATTTGAGCTGTTATTTCCGGGCTTTTTTCTCTGGCGGCTTTCCCTGGTGGTTTTCTGTGACTCTTCTGAGAGTCAGAGCAGCAGTGGCCGGCCGTATCCTAGCCTCTGTCTCAGAACAGAGATCACAGTCTGCTTTCCACTGAGCTCTCTTGGCCAGTTTAACTCTGTTTCTGTCGGTGCTGCCAAAAACCCTGGAGCATCCTGGGTTGTGCGCCCCACAGCCGGTTTCCCAGCCCTCACTTCCAGGGCCGGCATGTCTCTCTCCTTTGTGCTTCTAACACTGCCAGCCACCCCTTGTTCCCACGGGCGCTTCTGAGTTCCCTGTTTCAGTGTGGTTCACGCGCGCTCCAGAGCTCCGGTTTTCAGTCTGGTCGCACGTGCGTGCCCAGGCTCATGGTCTTAGTCTGTCCTGTCATGGGTGCCTGTCCGTGAGTCCGGCCTGCTCCCCAGTGCAAGTGGCTACTGCTTCCCGGCACCCGAGCACGTCGGCTCCCCCCCCTCCCGTTTATCTTCCGATATCTGTGTTGGGATTCACGGCTCCCCGTTTCCAACCTCAATATTCAGCACTGGCAATGTTCGTTTGTAGAGATCCAGATGTATCTTCCTGAGTCTCAGGCTGATTCCCTGGGTTTTCAGGATGGTCTGGTAGATATCCAGCTTGACTCAGTGGACCAGCTGAGAAAGGGGTCCCCTAGTCCTCCACCATCTTTTCTCTTCCTATCAGAAAGTGGTCACTTTTCTGTTCATAGAGTTTCTGCTACTCTTTTCTTCATTCTCCAGTTGCGTTCACTGGTATTCAGAATAGTTTGTTAGCTCTCTAGCTGAATTCCTGGGACCAGACGAACTTTAGGTCTCCTGCTCCTCTGCCACCTTTGAACCGGCTCCATGTAGTTGTTTGATTTTCTCTTTTATCTTTATTGACCCATCATTATTTAGTACCATGTCATTTATCCTCCGTCTATTTGTGTTCTTTCCAGATTTTTTCTTGTGATTGATTTCTAGTTTTGTACCATTGTGGTCAGAAAATATGCATAATATGCTTTCACTCCTTTTTAATTTATTGAGACTTGTTTTGTGGCATATTGTGATCTATTCTGGAAAATGTTCCATGTGCACTTTAAAAGAGTGTATTCTGCTGTTTTAGGTTGGAATGTTCTGAGTGTATCTGTTAGTTATATCTGGTCCAATGTCCACTGTTTTTTGGTGATTTTCTCTCTGGGTGATCTATCCATCGATGTTAGTGGGGGTGTTAAAGTCCCCTACTATTATTTTATTACTCTCAATGCTTGTCTTTATGTTTATGTTTATGTGTTTATGTTTCTTTTCTTTCTTTTTAAAAGAGAGAGAACAAGAGTGTGAGTGGGTCAGGGGGTGCAGAGGGAGAGGGAGAGAGAGAACCCTAAGCAGGCTCCATGTGGACCCTGAGCACAGAGCTTGATCTCACAACCCTGAGATCATGACCTGAGCTGAAACCAAGAGTTGGACACTCAACACACTGAGTCACCCATACACACCTGTGTTTATGTTTCATTATGTATTTAGGTACTCCCATGTTGAGTGCATATTTATAATAGTTCTATCCTCTTGTTGGATTGTTCCCTTAATCATAATGTAGTGTGCTTCATTGTACAGTGTTTGTTTTAAAGTCTTTTTTGTCTGATATAAGCATTGCTATCCCATCTTTGTTTTCACTTTCCGTTTTCATGGTTAATGTTTTTCCATCCCTTCACGTTCAACCTGCACACAGTCTTTAGGTGTGTGAAGTGAGTCTCTTGTAGGCAGCATATGGATGGGTCTTGCTTTTTATACATTCAGTCACCCTGTGTCTTTTGATTGGAGTATTTGGTCCATTTAAATTCAATGTAATTATTGTTAGGTATGTACTTATTGTCATTTTGTTTTTTGTTTTACAGTTTTTGTACTTTTTCTGTGTCTTTTTTTCTTCTCTTTCTCTCTTCCTTTATGGTTTGATGGCTTTCTTTAATGATGTGCTTAGATTACCCTTTCTCCTTTTTTTGGTTATCTATTATAGGTTTTTGATTTGTGGTTACCATTAAGCTCGTATATAACATCTGATGCATATAGCAGTCTATATTAAGTTGATGGTCATTTAAATTTGAACCCGTTCTAAAAGTACTAAATTTTTACTCCCCTCCAACAATGTTTTATGTATACAATGTCATAATTTGTATCTTTTTATTTTGTGAATCCATAGATTGATTTTTATAGCTGTAATTGATTTTATTCATTTTGCATTTAACCTCCATACTGATTTTGCAAGTGATTAGTCTACTACTTTCATTATATTTGTATTTACCTATGAAATGTTTTCCTTTCATAATTTTCTTTCTCCTGATTATGGCCTTTTTTCCCCCTCAACGAATTCCCTTTAACTTTTATTGGAAGGCTGGTTTAGTGATGAACTCCTTTAACTTTTGTTTGTCTAGGAAACTCTCTCTCTCCTTCTATTCTAAATGATGACTTGCTGGGTAAAGTATTCTTGGTTGTAGATTTTTTCCCTTTGGTACTTGGAATATGTCCTGCTACTGCCTTCTGGTCTGCCAAGTTTCTGCTGAAAAAGCAGTAGATAGCCTTATCGGATTTCCTTTGTGTATAATTTTCTCATGCTGCTTTTAAAATTCTCTCTTTATCACTACTTTTTGCCATTTTAATTTTTATGTGTCTTCGTGTCGGCTTCCTCAGGTTGGTTTTTTGGGTGCTGTCTGGGCCTCCTGGATCTAGATATCTGTTTCTTTCTCCAGATTAAGGAATTTTTCAGCTATTATTTCTTCAAATAAATTTTCTGCCCCTTCTGTCTTCTGGAATCCCTATAATGTGTTATTACACTTGATTATGTTGCTGAATTTCCTTAACCTATTCTTATTTTTTATTTTTCCTTTTTTTTTGCTCTTAAGTTTAGTTGCTTTCTATTACCTACTCTGTGTTCCAGCTCTCTGGTCCATTCTTCTGCCTCCTCTAGTCTGTTACTGATTCCCTCTTGTGTATTTTTAATTTCATTTATTGAGTTCTTCATTTCTTATTTGCTTTTCTGTCTCTTTGTTGAGGATCTCACTGAGATCCCCACTCTTTTCTGAAATTCAGTGAGTATTTTATGACCATTTTTTGAGCTCTTTATCACACATATTGCTTATCATTTCATTTAGCTGTTTTGCTGTTGTTTCGTCCTGTTTTTTTCATTTGGGACATATTCATCTGTCTCATTCTATCTGACTTTCTGTGTTTGTTTCTGTGTATTAGGAACATCATCAGTTATGTCTCCTGATATTGAAAGTAATGGCCTAATGAAGAAAAGATCCTTTGGTGGCCTGTAGTACAATGTCCCCTTTTTTAAAAATTTTTTATTATGTTATGTTAGTCACCATATAGTACATCACAATGTCCCCTTTTTAACAGAACCAGGTGCTACAGGAGTTTCTCCTATGTGGATTGTGTGCACCCTACTCTTCTGTTTGAGCTGTGTTTGCCTTCAGATCAGTATGCTACAATGGCCTGCTTTGCCTGTTGTGCATACTGGGTAGGATTTGGTCCTGTTAGCAGTTAGTCTGAGGCTGCGGTGGACTTATCATTGGATGGTTTCAGCAGTCAGACCAGATGCCTGCCCTCAGCATGTTTGCAGGAGCTACAGAAGCACCAACCTGCAGGATGCTCTCCCTGCTTTGTCCCCTGAGAGGTTTTTGTTGGTGTGTAGGGCCAGGAGTCAGGCCAGATTCCTGCAGGGGCTGCAGATGTACTTTTTGACAGGGCACTCTCTTTGCACTACCAGTTATAAGGTTTGGCTGCTGGGGCTGTGTTTATTGTTATCATCCCTTCTCTTCAAGGCAGGAGTCACTTTGGAATGGTCCTGGCCACTGCCAGGGCTCCTTGCAGGATGAGACATGCAGGAGCTGCTTTGGAGGGACTCCTGCTGTGTGGGGCAGGTTGGATAGGATGGATCTGCAGGAGATTGTGGTGGTCAGGTACATAGTTTTAGCAAGGAAAGTGGAGAGTGCCTGTGGTGTTTTCTGCAAGTGTCCAGCTAACTAGGCTTGGGGGTGCAGAGAGAAATGGCACCCACCAGTTCTTTTGTTCTTGGAGAAGTCTCCTAAAGATCGCTTGCCCTCTTTCATATGTCCTAAGATTAGTAAATAAACCTCTTTCATGTGTACCCTAGGCACTTTTCACACTGTTGCTTCTATGCTGTATCTCAGTGGATGTTTGATATGATGGCTCTTTGAGGATGAAGACTTAATTTCCTATTGCCGTCCAGCTCTCCCAGAGCTGAGCCAACTGATTTTAAAGTAAATGAAGTTAAGCTCCCTGGTTATAAAAGCTCACAAAGTTAAGCTCTGCTTGTTTTCAAAGCCAAATGTTATGGGGACTCATCTTCCTAATGCATCTAGTGCACCTATGTCTGGGGTGTGGGTCTGCTGCTCTCCCTTCTTCATTCTTTTGGTATCCCTCCCATTTGTTAGTCTGGCTGAGAGTTTGGTTCCCCACATCTCTGCCCCTCCTACCCTTTTCAGTGTGTTCTTCTCTCTATGATCAGCTGTGGAAAGTCTGTTTTGCCAGTCTTTGGGTCATTTTCTGGATTGTTGGCACTGATGTGGCTGTTATATATGCATGTCTGTGGGACAACGTGAGCTTAGTATCCTCCTACTCCACCACTTTCCCCATGTATATCCTCCTTTATATATCTTTATGTTTGTTGCCCCTGTTTTATTGTCCTTCAGAATAGGCAGTTATTGTCCAGGCTAGAAGACCCACCAGGGGTGAGATGAGAAAAGATTATAGCTATCACTGGGTTGGCTTAGGAAACACATATGCACCAATGAAAGTGCCAGTCACACTGTGTTGAACTCAATGCCAAGTCCCTTTTAATTGCAGTGATATGGTATCTTTGCCCTCTTTTCTAGCATGGGGATTAGTACACATAAAGTTAAACCAAAGAGGACACAGTAGAAAGAACGGACTCCTAGTTAGCTATGAGACCCCAAGACTGGCAAGGGACAAATATATAGTTCAGCTTTAGTTTTTATACAGTATAAAATAAGAGGATTTGATTGTAAAGTCTAAGCTGAAAGATAAGATCCTCTAAGGATAACAGTAGAAAAAGCAGTTTTAGAATATTTTGGTGATGTAGAAGAATTCTGTTCCTTTTTGGATTAGAGCCTAGGAGTCTAAGGATACCCTTTATTTAAAGGATTTTTTTTTCTTGGTAGCAGCTGTGGTTAGGAATACTTTTATTCTATAACTAGTTACAGTATTGCCTTCAGTGTTTCTTCAGTGTTTGGGCATGTTTTGGTGTTTCTAAGTAAGCTTGCAGGCTTTCACAAATGACTTGACAGGATTCTGTCCTTTTGAGTATCTAGTCTTTCTTCCTTCTCCCTCTCTTTTTCTCACTAAGTATTAATTCCATTGTAATTCAGCAGAAAATCCTGTATGTAGGTTGGGTCTTGAGACTCTGAGGGCTGTGTTATTGTTATTCTTGCTGTTGTTTTGTTTTCTGTTCTGTTTCCTTTAAAAATTATTATATTCCCTGGCCCAATTTGCAATAGAAAAACAGAGCATTCCAACAAATGACATCCTTATGGATTTTTAAAATTACTTTTCATTATTTATTAATCAACTTATTGTTTCTTACATGCTTATATGTCCTCAAAAATATATTAATCTTCTTTGTGGGATTTTAAACTCAATTAAAAAAAGTATACTCCATTTCATTAAAGATTCAAACTTCCAAGTCTTGAAGTCAGAGTGGCTAGGGTATTTCCCTCTGTATGTGTGTGGGTTCTCCAGATAAACAGAACCAGTAAGTGTGTGTGTGTGTGTGTGTGTGTGTGTGTGTGTGTGTAAAGAGAGGGATTGGCTGATAGATTGATTGATTAGTTTTTAAAGAATTGACTTATACAGTTATTGAGACTAGCAAGTCCAAAATATGCAGGGCAGGCTGGTAGGCTGGAGACCCAGGAGAGAGTAATTGTTGTATTGCAAGTCAGAAGTCAGGCTGGAGGCATAATTCCGCTTTCCTGTGGGATGGTGGTCTTCGTCTCTTAAGGCCTTCAGTTAATTGCATAAAGCCAACCCACATTATGGAGGGGAATATGCTTTACTTACTCTACTGACATAAATATTAATCTCATTTAAAAACACTTCACAATAAGATCTAAACTGGTGTTTGATCAGATGTCTGGGTACTGTGGCCTAGCCATGTTGATACATAAAATTAACTATCACAGTGTGTACACAAGCTCACTACAAATCCACCCAGTCATGGAAAATATCTGTGGATATATATTTGTACAAATAGATATTCTTTAATGTGTATGTGGGCATATGTACATAGATGCATATCCAAGATAGATATTTGTGTTTGTGTGTGTGGTGGGGGAGTTATATCTGTATAGCCAAATAAATACAGACCATTCAGAAATAATATATATGAGTGTATGCATATATTTGTGTGAGAGAAAGGTATCTACAAAGGTTAAAGTCTTTTAATTTACATTATCATGTATTGCATGGTGCACTGGGTGTTATACACAAATAATCAATCATGGAACATTACATCAAAAACTAAGGATATACTGTATGGTGACTAACATAACATAATAAAAAATTATTATTAAAAAAATTACAATATCACTATCTAAAAATGACACAGATTAGCTGATTTGGACCGTTAGATATATTTTATTAACGTTCCTCTGTATGGTAAATTTTTTTTCCCAACACAGTGCTCTCAGTGAGTACTCGGCACAAGCAGCAGAGGCCTGAGGAATTTTAGTAGCTGTTGTACTTTTAGACCTGACCTGAAATAATTTCTGCCATCCTAGTGCATGAAGTAATGTACACACTGAAAAATTCCTCTGAGGAACGAGGAAATGCTCCTGTTTAAAACACTGAAATAATTACATCTCAGATTTTGCAATGGAAGAGAAGAGCTGTTGTATGCTGATCTATATGTGGACTTTTTAATTCAGATTTTTAAAGAGCGAGAAGAAGATCTGAGGCGGTTGTCTCGCCCATTGGAATGTTCTTGTTTCCGAACATCTATCTGGGATGAAACTCTTTATAAGGTGTGTATGTTTCCCTGAGTTCCCTTATTTTAAGAACATGAGAAAAAACTAAAAGGGTATTGTTAAAAGATTTTAAACTCTATCATACCCGTTTATATGTGTTGAATTAAAAAAATATATAATCTATGATATATTGTTTGAAAAATATCAAACTTAACCTTAAGAGATTTTGGGTTTGATCTTAGATTGTGTTGAGATACCTACCAAGTCACACTGAATTATCCAGTTTTATGATGATTAATTTCATACTGATGTTTGTGACAGCAGCGGTTTGGCCAACATCCACTGTGACCTGTTGTGGTCTCAATGCTGATTGGAGCTATATATAATATTCAGGTACCTCTTCAGGATATAAACTAGTCTGCCTCCATTTGGATGGCATAGAATAACAATATTTAGGGAAGAGATTGGAGAAAGGAGTCTTATAATGAGATGCTTTATGCCTAGAATATGGTATCTTCAACTTTCATGCCAAATTGGGGACTAGCATTCTTTCAACCAGGATTGTTTCCATTGTTGGAATGAATACCATACTGTTTGCAGTAGTTGTAGAGGTTACAACAATAGCTGTGTTACGGACTAAGCTGAAATCACCTTATTAGCACATAGGCTCCTTATCCTGCTTCCTCTCTTTCTCCTACGAGATCTAGTGATTTGAAAGACTGGCTTCTTTGGGGTCCTTTAGTGGTCAGACCTTTCCTTCAGACTGCTGCTAGTATCCATTGACAAGTCTGACTGTGGGTGGGAAAGCATCCTTCTCTGTCATTGGTAGCTACAGCCTCAGTATCAACTGCATCTGACAAGTATCTACAACCAGAGAAGCACAGAAACCTGATTTGCCAAGGAGAAACCATTGATTTATTTTTTAAACTAATTCATTTTTTCCCAATATTATGTTGACCCAGCCTCACTCTTATAACAGATCATTTTGAGATACCTGTCTAGGAAATACTGCTTTAGATTAATTTGGGCCGAATTTCTCTCAAAGCCTTATTCCCATAGAACAGGTAACCGTGAATAAGGATGGACATGACGCACTGATAAGAACCAACTGCGGTGTGAAGGATGGCAATACATAACACGACCAAAGACAATTGGCTAATCACAACACTGCTGTGAGTGACAATGTCTCTGCTGTGGTTA
Source organism: Ursus arctos (assembly GCF_023065955.2). Lineage (NCBI taxonomy): Eukaryota > Metazoa > Chordata > Mammalia > Carnivora > Ursidae > Ursus > Ursus arctos. The sequence continues at coordinate 46,826,996 of NC_079873.1, forward strand.
GCTTTGGTGCCTTCTCCAAGGTAAATTCAGCAGTGACATTAACACCGACCTGGGAACTTGGAACCTGAACCCCCATGCTTAAGTAATAAAACTAATTGGAACAGAGACATAGCACTACTATCTCTTACATCAATGTTGCATAGAGCTGACTTAAATTTTTATATTGTTTTATTCTACAAGCACTCATTGCATATCTGCTTGATGTTTTTGGACACACAAATGACTAAGACCAGGTTCCTGCCCTCTAGTAGGGGAGAGAAGAACATTGTACAGCTTACTAGACAAATTAGAAGGAATTATTACAATGGAAATGCAAATAAAAGAGCCTTAAGAGAATAGAGGGAGGGTATGGTAAATTCCAACTCTTTATGTTAGTCATACTTCTCTGGATAAAGTCTATTTTAGGGAAACACAACAATGGACCATTTTTAATTCAATTGGATCAATAATTTATATAGCTGACAATAAACCTTTTGGAATGATAATGCCACTAATTTCTTTTGTAATTTCTTTTGTATGTTATCCCATTGGGAGGGGCCATTTTTCCATGTGACTGATATTTTTACAAAATTGATTCTTAGATTTATGTTAAGTATGCATTAAGTTCTGATCATATAGCATTATTAAGTTCTGATCCTTAGAGCAGTCTACATTATTGGACTTAAATATTTGTTGAATGGCTGGATTAGAAACTTTTTATTTGGCCCAGTATATCAGAGTTTTTAATTATTCTTTAGGCAAACATGATGGAATTAAATTATTATTTTTTTTAAATTATCAATGGAAAGAAGTTTCTCCAGCATTTTATAAGTGTTTAAAACTTTAAGAAATTCCAGCTGAAGAATAAAAATCAAATATTAGCTTCATCTTCTCATTTTATTTGTGTTATATCATATTTGTTGCCAGTATTTGTTTGGGACTCAACTATTACCATATTTTGCTGTCCATATGTTATAATGTACTTACTCATTTGCAAAGGTCTGCGACTGGCTACCTGTTGGTAATATTACACTGTACTTCTGTTCTGTTAGGCTTGGTCCAGCATTGTTTATCAGCTGATTCCCAATGTTCAGCAGCTGGAAATGAACCTAAGGAATTTTGCTGAAATTATCGAGGCTGATGAAGTGCTTTTGTTTGAAAGAGCTACTTTTCTGGTGAGAAATTTCTGCTCTGCAGATGTACTTCACACTTAACCTTCTTCTGTCCAGCAACAGAGAACAACATTTTGCTACTTTCAGGAAAAACCTTTTTCCCTCTTGTTATTACATCAGCATGTATAACTTTATTTACAAAGTAGTATTGTTAGCAAGTGACCTGAAAGAAGTCCTTTGGTGTATAGCTCTTTAGTAGTTAGTAAAACTTAGATTTTTACAAGTACGCCTTATTGTAGAGTTTAGATTATTTCTGCTAATAATTCATTTGTGCTAAAGGATTCCTAAATTCCTATTGACTTTTATTGTGAAATGAGGGGTATTTTCCTTTTCAGAAAATTCTCATCCCACTCCTTTCTCCAAAAGATTTATTTGAAGACTTTTAACATGGGAGAGGTGTAATGGTCATCTCGGTGACATAACTAAGAATTCAGGTGGAGAGGTGGAAGGGGAAAGAGGCACCTTGGTATTTTTATTTTTCTTATATAAATTCAGCTTAACTATAGAGCCTACTGTGTATATGGCCCCGAGGGGGATGCAATATTTTATTTGTAGTAAAATTTTAAAGAACAATAACAAATTTGAGATGTCACAAAGCGCTGCATAAGGAATTGCTGATCAGTTTAATAAGTATAACTGTAAGAACAACTCACAGTAAATAATTTGTTTCTGAGCTCTACCAGTGCCTGGTGATTTCTTTCATTCATTCATTCATTCATTCATTCATTCATTCATTCATTTAATGCCTGTTGATTTTAAAACACATTTCTAAATCTCTGAACTTGGTTCCCCTTCTATAAAATGGAGAAAGTATATCCATATCATAAGTTTATTGTGTGGGTTAAAATGGGACAATATAATGTTAAGGCCTAATGCAAAGGTTAGCATATACTCAGCAAACTATTAAATGTTGGTTCCTTTTGCTATTTTAACAACAGAGGGCAGAGAATGCAGACTGATTTTTACTCCTTCCTTTGTGGAAACACTGTTTGTAACAGTAGCCATGTTTGTGAGTCATACTTCCTTCTAAGTGGTACAGCTGTGGCAAGGAGTCATAACTAGAGTGTCTTTCTGCCTCAACCCACTGGCAGGGGCCTCTTTTGCTGATAATGTAAAAAGCAACAAACAAGTGAGCTATTCTGAACATCTTGGTGTACATGGCATGGCAAAATCCCATTCTCCTGCCTTATCTACCACATATGATCATAGAGGTTAACCTAATCTAATCTAAGCTCCCTATTCCTCACTAACAGTAACAGGTGGCTTTGGCTTCTCTTGAAGACCAAGATTAGTTGTGATGGACCATTTTCACTGAGGAGGTTGAAGTCAAGCAAGCACCCTGTTCCATCATTGGTCTAGGAATTACGTTTTGAAAGTTTCACATGGTTTCAGTAAATTGCCCTGTGAATTTTCTTCTGGCGAGCAATTCACTTTTGCTTCCTACTAGAAACATTATATCTGACTATTCATTCCGTAGAAAATACATGGTTTTATTAAAATCTGAAGGTGTTAGGGGAAGTATTTTTAGCTAACATGGATGTCCATAATGAATAAGTTTATTTATAAATAGTAAATCCTCATAGATGGGAATCCTTTAGTTAAGATTATTATTGTTTTTAATGCTTATTTTATTTATAATTTTTTAAATGTTTAATTCCAGTTAACATATGTGTTATATTAGTTTCAGGTATACAATATAGGGATTCAACAATTCCATACATCACACTGTGCTCATCACCACAACTGCACTTCTTAATCACTATCATCTGTTGAATCCATCCCCCCCACCTATCTGCCCTCTAGTAACCATCAGTTTGTTCACTATAATTAAAAGTATGTTTCTTGATTTGTCACTCTCACTTTCTTATTTTCTCCCTTTGTGTGTTTGTTTCTTAAATTCCACATGTCAGTAAAATCATATGGTATTTGTCTTTCTCTGACTGACTTATTCATTCAGGATAGTACTCTCCAACTCAATCCATGTCGTTGCAAATGGCAAGATTTCATTCTTTTTTATGGCTGAGTAATATTCATGTGTGTGTGTGTGTGTGTGTGTGTGTGTGTGTGTGTGACATCTTTTGATGGACAGTGGGGCTGCTTCTGTATCTTAGCTATTGTAAATAATGCTACTATAAATTTAGGGGTGGGTGTATATATCCCTTTAAATTTGTTCTTGTATTATTTGGATAAACACCCAGTGCTGCAATTCCTGGATCATAAGGTAGTTGTGTTTATAACTTTTTGAGGAAGCTCCATACTGTTTTCCAGAGTGGCTGCACCAGTTTGCATTCCCACCAACAGTGCAAGAAAGTTCTTTTTCCTCCACATTCTCGCCAACACCTGTTGTTTCTTGTGTTGTTCAAATTAGCCATTCTAACAGCTGTGAGGTGATAGCTCATTGTAGTTTTGATTTGTATTTTCTTTTTTTATTATTATAATAATATTTTTATTATATTATGTTAGTCACCATACAGTACATTCCTGGTTTTTGATGTAAAGTTCGATGATTCATTAGTTGCATATAACACCCAGTGCGCCATGCAATACGTGCCGTCCTTACTACCCATCACCAGCCTATACCATTCCTCCGCCCCCTCCTTTCTGAAGCCCTCAGTTTGTTTCTCAGAGTCCATAGTCTCTCATGCTTCATTCCCCCTTCTGAGTGCCCCCCCCCTTTCTTTATCCCTTTCTTCTCCTACCGATCTTCCTACTTCTTGCGTTCCATAGATGAGAGAAACCATATAATTGTCTTTCTCTGCTTGACTTACTTCACTTAGCATTATCTCCTCCAGTGCCGTCCATGTTGCAGCAAATGTCGAGAAATCGTTCTTTTTGATAGCTGAGTAATATTCCATTGTATATATGGACCACAACTTCTTAATCCAGTCATCTGTTGAAGGGCATCTTGGCTCCTTCCATGATTTAGCTATTGTGGACAATGCTGCTATGAACATTGGGGTGCATATGGCCCTTTTCTTCATTACGTCTGTATCTTTGGGGTAAATACCCAGTAGTGCAATGGCTGGGTCATAGGGTAGCTCAATTTTTAACTTTTTAAGGGAACTCCACACTGTTTTCCAGAGTGGCTGTACCAACTTGCATTCCCACCAACAATGTAGGAGGGATCCCTTTTCTCCACATCCTCTCCAACAATTGTTGTTTCTTGCCTTGTCAATTTTTGCCATTCTAACTGGCATAAGGTGGTGTCTTAGTGTGGTTTTGATTTGAATTTCCCTGATGGCTAATGATTTTGAACATTTTTTCATGTGTCTGCTAGCCATTTGTATGTCTTCATTGGAAAAGTGTCTTCATATCTTCTGCCCATTTTATGATTTGTTTGTTTCTTGTGTATTGAGTTTGAGAAGTTCTTTGTAGATCTTGGATACCAGTTTTTTATCTGTAGTGTCATTTGTATTTTCCTGGTGATGAATGCTGTTGAGCATTTTCTCATGTGTCTGTTGCCCATATGTATGTCTTTGGAGAAATGTTTGTTCATGTCTTCTGCCCATTTTTTAACTGGATTATTCAATTTTTGGGGTGTTACGTTATAGAAATTCTTTTTTTTGGGGGGGTGTTAATCTTTTATCAGATATGTCATTTGCAAATATCTTCTCCCATTCCGTAAGTTGCTTTTAAGTTTTGTTGATTGTTTCCTTTGCTGTGCAGAAGCTTTTAATTTTGATGTAGTCCCAGTAGTTTATTTTTGCTTTTGTTTCCCTTGCTTCAGGAGACATATCTAGCAACAGGATTATATGACTGATGTCAAGGAAGTTACTGCTTCTGTTCTCTTCTGAGATTTTTATGGTTACAGGTCTCACATTTAGGTCTTTCATCCTTTTGTGTATGGTGTATGAAAGTGGTTCAGTTTCATTCTTTTGCATGTTGCTGTCCAGTTTTCCCAACATCATTTGTTGAAGAGACTGTCTTTTCCCCATTATATGTTTTTTCCTCCTGAACATATAATTGTAGATTTATTCCTGGATTTTCTTTTTTTTTAAATATTTATTTATTCGACAGGATAGAGACAGCCAGCGAGAGAGGGAACACAAGCAGGGGGAGTGGGAGAGGAAGAAGCAGGCTCCTAGCGGAGGAGCCTGATGTGGGGCTCGATCCCATAACGCCGGGATCACACCCTGAGCCGAAGGCAGCCGCTTAACCGCTGTGCCACCCAGGCGCCCCTATTCCTGGATTTTCTATTCTGTTCTATTCTGTTCTCTTCTATTGCTCTCTGTGTCTGTTTTTGTGCCATTACCATACTGTTTTGATCACTACAGCTTTGTAATATAACTTGAAGTCCAGAATTGTGATGCTTCCAGCATTGCTTTTCTTTTTCAAGATTCCTTTGTCTATTCGCAGTCTTTTATGGTTCCATACAAATATTAAAATTGTTTCTTCTCGTTCTGTGAAAAATTGTTGGTATGTTGATAGAGATTTCATTAAATGTGTAGATTGCTTTGGGTAGTATGGACATTTTAACAAGATTTGCTCTTCCAGTCCCTGAGCATGCAGTGTTTTTCCATTTCTTTGTGTCCTCTTCAATTTTTTTTTATCAGTGTTTCATTGTTTTCAGAGTACAAGTCTTTCATCTCTTTGGCTAGGTTTATTCCTAGGTATCTTCATATTTTTGTTGCAATTATAAATGGTGTTGCTTTTGTAATTTCTCTTTCTGCTGCTTCATTATTGGTATATAGATGTGCAAGAGATTTCTGTACACTGATTTTGTATCCTGTGACTTTAATAAATTTATCAGTTCTAGCAGTTTTTTGGTGCAGTTTTTCAGGTTTTCCATATATATAGTTTCATGTCCTCTGCCAGTTGTCAATGTTTTATGTCTTCCTTACCAATTTAGATGGCTTTTTTTCCTTTTTGCTGTCTGATTGCTGTGGCTAGGACTTCCAGTGCTATGTTGAATAAAAGTGGTGTGAGTGGACATCCATGTCCCAATTGTTCCTAACCTTAGGGAGAAAGCTCTCAGTTTTTCCCCATTAAGGATGATGTTAGCTGTCAGCATTTCATGTATGGCCTTTATTATGTTGAGGTATATTCTCTGTAAACCTACTTTGTTGAGGATTTTTATAATGAAATAATGTTGTACTTTGTCAAATGCTTTGAGTCTATTGAAATGATCATATAGTACCCTTTCTCTTATTAATGTGATGTATCATGTTGATTGATTTGCAAATATTGAACTAATCTAGTAACCCAGGAATAAATCCCATTTGATCATGGTGAATGATTTTTTTATTTAATAATATTTTTTATTATATTAGTCACCATACAGTACATCCCTAGTTTTTGATGTAAAGTTCCATGATTCATTACTTGCGTATAACACCCAGTGCACCATGCAATACGTGCCCTCCTTACTACCCATCACCAGCCTATAGGCTGGTGAATGATTTTTTTAATGTATTGTTGAATTCATTTTGCTGGTATTTAGTTGGCAATTTTTACATCTATGTTCATCAGGGGTATTGACCTGTAGTTCTCTTTTTATTGATGTCTTTATATGGTTTTGCTATCAGGGTAATACTGGCCTCATAGAATGAATTTAGAAGTTTTTCTTCTTTTTCTATTTTTTGGAATACTGTGAACCATAGGCATTAACTTTTCTTTAAATGTTTAGTGGAATTCACCTAAGGTAATTTTTTAGAGGAATTTTAGAGGTAATTGTTTAGAGGGATTTGCCAGTGAAGCCATCTGGCCCTGGACTTTTGTTTATTTCTGATTCCATTTCTTTCCTGGTTATCAGGCTGTTCAAGGTTTCTATTTCTTCCTGTTTCAGTTTTGGTAGTTTATATGTTTCTAGGAATTTATCCATTTCTTCTGCGTTGTCATTTTCATAATACTCTTTTATGATTGTATGGTTGGTTGTTTTTTCTCCTCTTTCATTTATGATTTTATTTATTTTGGTCCTTTCTCTTTTTTTCGTGATAAGTCTGGCTTAAAGGTTTATCAATTTTATTAACTTTTTCAAAGAACCAGCTACTGGTTTCATTGATCTGTTCTGTTGTTTTTTATATGTCTTTATCATTTATTTCTGCTCTAATTTTTATTTTTTCCTTCCTTCTGCTGGCTTAGGTTTTGTTTCGTTGTTCTTTTTATACCTCCTTTAGGTGTAGGGTTAGCTTGTTTATTTGAGATTTTTCTTGCTTCTTGAGGTAGGCTTGTAATGCTATAAACTTCCCTCTTAGAACTGGTTTTGCTGCATCCCAGAGGATCTGGACCATTGTGTTTTCATTTTCATTTGTTTCCATGTACTTTTTAATTTTTTCTTTGATTTCTTGGTTGACTCATTCAGTGTTTAGTAGTGTGTCATTTAACCTCCATGTATTTGTGGTCTTTCCCATTTTTTTCTTGTGGTTGACTTCTAGTTTCATAGCATTGTGGTCAGAAAATACACACGGTGTGATTTCTATATTCTTGAATTTGTTGAGGTTTGTTTTGTGGGCTAATATGTGATATCTTCTGGAGATTGTTCTGTGTGCACTTGAGAAGAATGTGTATTCTGTTGTTTTAGGATGGAATGTTTTGAATATATCTATTAAATCCATCTGTTACATTAGGTCTTTGAAAGCCATTGTTCCCTTGTTGATTTTCTGTTTAGATGATCTGTCCATTGATGTAAGTGTGATATAAAATCCCCTACTATTATTGTATTATTATTGATTAGTTCCTTTATGTTTGTTATTAACTGCTTTATGCATTTGGGTGCTTCTAGCTTGGGAGTCATGTACTAGTTAGCATGCCAGAGTTTTGTTCATTATAGGAATTAACCAGGCAAATTACTCCACTGAATAAGAACAGCCATGCACCACCATGCACAGAATTGGGAAAGAGCTTTCAGTGTCAATCCTGTCCATGTCCAGGCTGGGTGAGGTTTCCAGTGTTGAGTCAAATTAAGCCATAGGCTCCAGGATGGGTGGTGCCCTTCCATCAATTCCTTTAAATTGCAGCTTTGTAACCTCTGAAACCCAAAGATTCCCTTTGGAACCCAAGGACTTTGGTTTCCTGGAAGCTGCCTCACAGTTCATGATTATAATATGCTGCTGCATCATCAGTCAGCATCATTTGTAGTTGAAACTACAATGGTATCTGATCGTATTTGAACCTCCAGCATTCATTCTTAATTAATGAAAACATTCTTGGCAAGTATTTTCACTCTTGTGTGTCTCGGCCAGTCTAAGAATTAGACCTGTAGCAGTGCAATGTGAATGCCCCTGACCGTTCTTCCTAATCCTGCCCTCAGTTTTGAAAACCAACAAAATAGAACCACAGTCTTATTCCATAATTACTAGCTACCTATCCACGCAGCTATGGAAAAAATCCTGCTTTATGCTTTATGGTCCTGCTTTGAACACTGTTTCAAAGTAAACACTTCAGGCCCCATGGGACAGTCAGCTAGGAGCATGGAGAGGATACTGATAAGAAAGGTGGGGACAGGCGGGGGCTTGCTTCACTGCATAATTAAGATTTTTAAATGTAATACCAAAGTTACATAATGAAGTTATAGCCTTCATTAAAATCAATACATTAGGTCCTTGTGAAGAACAGCTAAAAATTTTATATTTTTCCTTTTTAATTAGTACTTATTTAACCAAAAACATGCTGTGAAATATTGAAATAAGATGAACATTTAATGATTAAAATAAGTGAGGAAGAACAACACTGAACCAAAATAGATAATACTTTAATGCTCTAATAAAATTATAACCAAACACTACTATTGGTTATCCATAGGGATGTTGAAATTATGCAGAACATTGACATGATATGGGAAAGAAGAGACATTAAGCCAGGTGCCAAGTCTACCCTGAAAATCAGGGTGACCAGGAGACTGACAGAGGTCTGCCTTGAGGAGTAGGTAGAAGAGGGTGATATGACTACATTGCATATTTAAAGGCATTGCTCTTTTTCGTAGGTGATTTCTCACTATCAGTGTAAAGAGCAGCGTGATGCCCACAGATTTGAGAAAATCAGCAACATTATTAAACAGTTTAAGCTGAGCTGCAGGTAAGAAATCTTATGTGATTTCTTTATGTCTGGAAAGAAATTATCGTTTTTGAGAGGTTCAAATAACTATAGTAGACTGCATTTCTATATTCAGAAAAGTTCATTTAATTGAAAAGAAAGTTAACCTTTAAGGGAGCCTGTAATTGACTGAGGTAAAAGTCATTGTCCTTTAATGCAAACTCAACTGTTAGAGAAGAAGCATGTGAAAAATAACTAAACAGAATACCCTTTCGAGATACTTGATACTATTTAGGAAGAAATAAACAGAAAATGTCCAAGAGAGTTTTGAAAAAGAAGAAAGGAGTATTTACCCTACCAAATATTAAGATTTACTATAAAACTACAGTAATTAAAATAGCGAGGTAATGATTCAGGAATAGTACAGAATAGATTCTAGAAATGCCTAACCATGATGTCTCACCTTTGATAAAATACAGTTTGAATCATAGCATTGTGAATATAGGAAGAAAGAATGGTGGAAAGTTATAATTTAGTAAAGATTTAATCAGCAAAATTCTTATCCTGGTAAAACTTTGATGCCCAGACAATAGGACAGGTATAAGTACAGGTATAAATTTACTCTTTTTATGCCTTAGCACTCTCTGAGACTTACTGGCATGTTTATGCCTACATTTTTAAGAAGAAATAGCAAATGACATGCAAATATAATTATCTTGTTTGTTTTTGAAGAAATGAGATCATTTCTTGAATTTCAATATAACTAACGTTCAAAAAATACAGTTATTAATCACAATGATAGGAAAATTTCAACGTAAGCTTCTTAAATATTAGAGAAATCTTTTGTAACATGATATTTTAACATGGATCTGGGTCTAAGCCCATTTGACAGTCAATATCAAGCCCTAATTCACTTTCTGTCTAAGTCACTTTCCAAAACATACTAAATTTAGCATGAAAGTTTCCTTGGAAGACAAAGTGGGGTTAGTGATTAATTATCTTAATGAAGTGGTGAATCAAGGTATAATGGTATGAAATGTTTAACATAAAAGGTAAGAATGTTTTATATTGATATTATTTTATGTTCTTTACTTCTTTTACTTATTTCTCTTATAGCAAACTAGCTGCTTCTTTTCAGAGCATGGAAGTCAGAAATTCTAACTTTGCTGCTTTCATTGACATCTTTACCTCCAACACTTATGTGATGGTTGTGATGTCCGATCCATCCATTCGTAAGTTTAAACTTAGCTGACATAGGTTTAAAGCCACATTCTTTAAACTAATTGCCCTAGAGGTAGTACTTTATTAGATAATAAAAAAACATTTTGTAGTGGGGATGGTTGTATAGCAGTATGAATATAATTAATGCCACTGACCTGTATATTTTGAAATGTTTAATATGGTAATTTTTTTGTTATGTATTATTTACCACAATAAAAAAGCTATTTTAAAATAGTACTAGTAGTAAGTAGTTTTTTGTTTCATAGACTTATATTTTGAAGCTTAAAAATAATTTAGACTCTAGGGTATTTTGTTTTTACTTCAAGGTATTTCAAAAATGAAGTTACTAAATCTAGGGATTTTAAAGAGAACCCAAATGTATGATTTATGCTTCATATATGAACATTTTTAAAAGACTAATCAAAGTTCTGAACTACTAAATATTGAACCATTTTATATGTCATTGTATATTCCTAAGTACCATATTCCCTTTTGTGTTATGGGTATAAAGGGAGGTATTTGGTACTTCCATGACATAATAGCCATATTTATCATACCCACTGAAATAAAGGTTCTAGCAGTATTTCTTTTTTTTAAGTTCACTTAGCCAAGGTATAGTACATCATTGGTTTTTAATATAATGTTCAATGTTTCGTTAGTTTAATATTTCTAGGATGTTCCCAGAAGTTTAAATTATCTCTGATCCACTCACTTTTCCTACCTTAGGTTAATATTAAAATACAACATAAGATAATGGGTTTTATTCTAAAAGTAAAACAAACTAAAAGATTTTGAAATTTTATTTTGGAAACGTAGTATTTAGAATATAAATAAGTCTACTTATTCAGAAAAATTAAGTCATGGTTAACCTGGGATCTCCTATTCCTATATGTTCTCTGTGACATATGTTGAGAGAGTTTATTTGTTTTTATTAGTCAGACATTACTTTGGCTGCCTGTACTTATTCTGTTGGCTGTCTCCTCCACCCCTACCCTCAGCTTCTGCCGCTACTCTGATCAACATCCGCAATGCCAGAAAACACTTTGAAAAGCTGGAAAGGGTGGATGGACCAAAGCAGTGTCTTCTCATGCGCTAAACATTGCCAAATGTTGTTTCAAAAAATTTTGAAATACTGTTTCTTAATTAATGTTAATGTATTCGTATATGTAGGCTCTGAAATGTGATGCTTACCATTTCTGTATTTCTTTCCTACTCTCTAGTCTTAATGTTTAACCTTGAATGCTATTTACTGAAATAGCCAGTAAGAAGTTAGAAGATGAGCTGTTCATGGACTTGATGTGACATAAAATTATGTGATATGTAAGTTCTGATAACAAGATTCTAATTGTGTGTGTTCTGATAGCCTGGTTCTAATAGTTGTGTATGCCAAAGCCTTTCCCAACATCATCTTGTATTCCTTATCAGATAGCAACCTGTAAGTTTGGAATATTACTGTTTTCTCAGCATGCATTAAAAATATTCCTTAACTTGAAATATAAATAAACTTTGCTGTTAGGGATTTCAGTGTCTGTTTTTCTTTTCCTTGTTTCTTCAACTTTTCCCTAAGAAAGAGTAAATGAATTTCACAGTTATTCTAGGGAGAGGGGTTGTGCTGTTTGGGAAATATTACAGAATAAAGTTGAATGGAAGGATGGAGCCAGATTATAGCCTTAAAGTTAGGTAGAAGAGTTTAGATATAATGTGATAAGAAATAGGAAACCATTATAGGCTTTTGAGAAGGGGAATTACGTGAAAGGAATTTTGAAAGAAAATTAACCTAGACTGTATGGGCTGACTGGTGGTATTTGGGGAAGCTGTGGCAGTAATGTAGGCCTGAGGTGTGTTGAAAATCTCTTCCAGGATGCAACTGGAGAAGGAATGAATAAAAAGTTGAGGGAGAAGAGATAGGGTTTATGAGATCTAAGTCTTCTTTCTCTGTAGTCCAGGAATGGTTAATTTTATATATTCCATCTAATGCATGCCTTGTCCAGTAGTATTAAAATGTTTTTCAGGAAGTTGTGTTTAACTTCATCCCCTAAAGAAAAGATGAAGCATTGTGAACTGGGAGAAATGGAGCTTGACAGCACTAACTAGAATTACTCAATCAAAGCCCTAATTTTTTCAGCTTCCATAGATGTAATAACAGAATACAGAAGCATTTAGGGAATCTATAGCACAGTATATTCATCTCATTTCTTTTGTCTCTGTATCATGAAGAAACTTCCAGACCAACAGAATCTCACCTTTCCCAATCTTGTCATTCCTAGTTGAGAGAAATAGTTTTCACTAAGCAGTGAAGAACATGGTGTTTAGGTAGCCTACATTACATAGATTAAAATTCTCCAGCTTTAAAAGCTCATGGAACTAATTTTATCAACAGTTGTATTAATCCTCTGCAGAATGGGAGTTTTTTAGTAGATGTTCCAGATACTTTATCTTCTTAATATCTAGGAAAATGAAAAAAGCAAATGAACCAGGGGTCTGTTCTGTGACTAATATGAGTCATGATTTGACATGTTCTCATTATCCTCAATATCTGGGGTGGGATTTGAAGGAACTACACAAAAGTCGGTGTTTTGCTTTTTGCTTTTTTTTTTTTTTTTAAGAAAGTGGATAGATAGCTACAGATACAGACATTAAATGAGCATGAAAAAAATACAGTTACATCATTATTTGCTCTTGGTTCAACCCTTGCTCATTTTCTAGTTATAACTTGGACTATAAGAGGTTGAAAGGTTAGAAAAATAAGGTTATGATTCAGCTTAATCTTTATTATTGTAATGACCAGCCAGTCGTCTTTGTCACTGAAAACAAAAAAAAGTTTTGAAATAGACATTTGTTCAAAGATGGAACGACCTAGAAACTGAATTTAACAGAAGTGGACAGTGAAAACATATACACAGAAAAGGAGAGATGAAATCAAAACCAGAGATGTGAAAATTATGGGATTACTGATAACAATGAAATGTGCTTTTTATAGACTATGTTAGTGATGTTAGTAAGATAGAGCAATAGTTTTCAAACTTGAGCAGGCATCAGAATCACTTGGAAGGGAATTGTTAAAATACACTCCTACCCCGCATGCACCAGTGAGAGTTTCTGATTCTGTAGGTCTGGGGTGGAGCCCAGAAATCTGCATTTCTCACAAGTTAACAGGTGAAGCTGCTACTGATCCTACTGGTCCAGGGACTATACTTCAGGAACCACTGCTTTAGGGAAAAAAAGGAAATGTAGAAGCAGGAGTAGGACAACATGTATTCACTAAGTTTATAAGGATAAGTTGAAGGCATTGTACCAAGTAAAATATATATAGTATAGACCACTGATTCTCAAAGTGATCTAAATGTTTGCGAAGTACTGTTTTACACAAACATAATGACCAGGAAGCTTTTATTTCATAAGTGATATGTTGGAAACAGAAACCATTATTAGCATAGAGTATGAGAAGTGATTTATGTAGGGAGCTAGCTTTTCCCAGTTTCAACCAGCTTTATTTTCTACCTCAATAGGATATCATAAAAATTTATGTGGGTTGCCAAAGGAGAACACTATTACCTTTAGTTGAGTATTTACTGTCAGCTTGTAAATGCTTTATAAGGATTACCTCATTCAATCTTCACAATAACTTTTTGAGGTAAGTACTATCTCTGTTCCATTTATTTATTTATTATTTTTTTGGTAATTTTTTTAATAATATTTTTTATTATGTTAGTCACCATACAGTACATCCCTAGTTTTTGATGTAAAGTTCCATGATTCATTACTTGCGTATAACACCCAGTGCACCATGCAATACGTGCCCTCCTTAATACCCATCACCAGCCTATCCCATTCCCCCACCCCCCTCCCCTCTGAAGCCCTCAGTTTGTTTCCCAGAGTCCATAGTCTGTCATGGTTCATTCCCCCTTCTGTTTACCCCCCCCTTTGCTTCTTCCCTTTCTTCTCCTACCGATCTTCCTACTTCTTATGTTCCATAAATGAGATGACTAAACTAGACCCAGAGAGGATAAGAAATTTGCCCAGTTATGCAGTAGTGGTGAGGCTGACGTTTGAACTTAGGTAATCTAACACCAGAGTTTGTGCACTTAACTTTAACCTTGAAGTTATATGGCCTCCCTGAATAAGAGCCTACTCAGAATGGAGAATGTGAGGTGCATCCAGGTGTGGTACCTAACTGTGAGACTCCCACTGTGTTGGCTACTGTGCAAATAGTAAACCAAATGCTTGTTTACCTCTCTTATTCCTGTCTTCACTGGGGCTTTGCCACATGGAATAAAAAGCTTTAACACAATATGCAATGAAAAGCAGATTCAGGATAAAAAAAAATTCCACCTTGAAGAATTTAAGTCAAATTTAAGGAGTTTTTCAGTATTCAGGGATCCTCCCCAGAATTGGGCCACTGTGAGCATAAATTAGCCTCTAATTCTTTGGGCCCTTTAAAAATAGGACGAAATGGATATCCCTATCTTGTTTCTGACCCTAAAGGAAAAGCTTTCCATTTTTTCCACATTCAAGATGATACGAGCTGTAGGTCTTTCATAGATGGCATTTATTATATTGAAGTTATAGTCCCACTAAACCTACTTTGTTGAGAGTTTTTATCGTGAATGGATGTAGTTTGTCAAATACTTTTCCAGCATCTATTGAAATGATCATATGATTCTTATCCTTTTATTAATGTGGTATATCACGTTGATTCATTTGTGAATATTGAACAACCTTGCAGCCCAGGAATAAATCCCAATAGCTCCTGGTGAACAATTTTTAAAATTTAAAAAAAATAATTATTTTATTCTCACCCGCATATCTATTTTATTATGTTCAATTAGCCTACAGTACACAATTAGTTTTTGATGTAGTGTTCAATGATCCGTTCTTTATAACACCCAGTGCTCATCACATCACATGCCCTCAATACCCATCACCTGGTTACCCCATCCCCCAAACCCCTCCCTTCTGTAACTCTCAGTTTGCTTCCCAGTGGTTTGGTTTGTCTCCCTCACTGATTCCTTTCCATTCAGTTTTCCCTCCCTTCACCTAGGTCCTCTGTGCTATTCCTTATATTTCACATACGAGTGAAACCTTATGATAATTGTCTTTCTCTGCTTATTTCATTTAGCATAATCCCCTCCAGTTCCATTCATGTCAGTGCAAATGGTAGGAATTCATCCTTTCTGAAGATTGAGTAATACTCCGTTTATATATGAACCACATCTTTATCCATTCATCTGTTGAAGGACATCTCAGCTCTTTCCACAGTTTGGCTATTGTGGACATTCCTGCTATGAACATTGGGTACCCCTTCTTTTCCCTACATCTGTATCTTTGGTGTAAATACCTAGTAGTGCAATTGCTGGGTCACAGGGTAGCTCTATTTTTAATGTCTTGAGGAAACTCCATACTGATTTCCAGAGTGGCTGTACCAGCTTGCATTCCCACCAACAGTATAAGAGGGTCCCCTTTCTCCACATCCTCACCAACATTTGTTGTTTCCTGTCATGTTAATTTTTGCCATTCTAACTGGTGTAAGGTGGTATCTCATTGGAGTTTCGATTTTATTTCCCTGATGCCAAGTGATGTGGGGCATTTCTTCATGTGTCTGTTAGCCATTTGGATGTATTCTTTGGAGAAGTGCTGTTCATGTCTTCTGCCCATTTCTTGACTGGATTGTTTGTTTGTTGGGTGTTGAGTTTGACAAGTTCTTTATAGATCTTGGATACTAGTCCTTTATCCAAACTGTCATTTGCAAGTATTTTCTCCCATTCCTGGGTTGCCTTTTAGTTTTGTTGACTGTTTCCTTTGCTGTGCAGAAGCTTTTTATCTTGATGAAGTCCCAAGAGTTCATTTTTACTTTTGTTTCCCTTGCCTTTAGAGATGAGTCTTGAAAGAAGTTGCTGGGGCCGAGGTCAAAAAGGTTGCTGCCTGTGTTTTCCTCTAGGGTTGTGATGGATTCCTGTCTCACATTGAGGTCTTTCATCCATTTTGAGTTTATCTTGGTGTAAGAGAATGGTCCAGTTTCATTCTTCTGCATGTGGCTGTCCAATTTTCCCAGCACCATTTATTGAAGAGAATATCTTTTTCCATTGGATATTCTTTACTGCTTTGTCAAGGATTAGTTTACCACAGAGTTGAGGGTCCTCTTCTGGGGTCTCCATTCTATTCCATTGATCTATGTGTCTGTTTTTGTGCCAATACCATGCTGTCCTGATTACTACAGCTTTCTAATATAGCTTGAAGACAGGCATTGTGATGCCCCCAGCTTTGGTTTTCTTTTTCAACATTCCCCTGGAAATTTAGGATCTTTGCTGGTTCCATAAAAATTTTAGGATCATTTCTTCCAGCTCTGTGAAAAACGTCAGTGGTATTTTGATATGGATTGCACTGAAAGTGTAAATTGCTCTGGGTAGCATAGACATTTTGACGATGTGTATTCTTCCAATCCATGAGCATGGAATGTTTTTCTCTCTGTGTCTTCCTCAATTTGTTTCATAAGTGTCCTGTAATTTCTAGAGTAGAGATCCTTTACCTCTTTGGTTAGGTTTATTCCTAGGTATCTTATGGTTTTTGGAGCTGTTGTAAATGGAATTGATTCCCTAATTTCTCTTTCTTCAGTTACATTGTTAGTCTATAGAAATGCAACTGACTTCTATGCATTGATTTTGTATCCTCCCACGTTGCTGAACTGCTGTATGAGTTCTAGTAATTTGGGGGTGGAGTTTTTTGGGTTTTCCATGTAAAGTATCATGTCATCTGTGAAGAGGGAGAGTTTGACTTCATTGCAAATTTGAATGCCTTTTATTTCTTTCTGTTGTCTGATTGCTGAAACTAGGACTTCTAGTACTCTGTTGAACAACCATGGTAAGAATGGACATCCCTGTCCTATTCCTGACCTTAAGGGAAAAGCTCTCAGATTTTCCTCATTGAGAATGATATTCTCTGTGGGCTTTTCGTAGATGACTTTTATGATACTGAGGTATGTTCCCTCTATCCCTATACTTTGAAGAGTTTTAATCAAGAAAGGATGTTTATTTTGTCAAATGCTTTTTCTGTATCAATTGAGAGGATCATATGTTTCTTGTCTTTTATTAATGTGCTCTATCATGTTGATTGATTTGCGAATGTAGTACCACCCTTGCATCCTAGGAATAAATCCCACCTGGCTATAGTGAATAATCCTGTAAATGTACTGTTGGATACTCTTGGCTAGTATCTTGTTGAGTATTTTGGCATCCATGTTCATCAGGGATATTGTTCTGTAATTCTCCTTTTTGATGGGGCCTTTGTCTGGTTTTGGATCAGGATAATGCTGGCCACATAGAATGAGTTTGGAAGTTTTCCTTCCATTTCTATTATTTGAAACCACTTCAGTAGAATAGGTATTATTTCTTCTTTAAATGTTTGGTAAAATTCCCCTGGGAGGCCCTCTGGCCCTGGACTCTAATTTTTGGAAGGTTTTTTATTACTGCTTCAAATTCCTTGCTGGTTATTGGTCATTTCAGATTGTCTATTTCTTCCTGTTTCAGTCCTGCTAGTTTATAACTTTCCAGGAATGCATCCATTTCTTCCAGATTGCCTACTTTGTTGGCATATACCTGCTCTTTTTAAGTTCTAAAAATTTTCTCTATTTCCTTGGCATTAGTCGTGATCTCTCCCCTTTCATTCATGATTTTATTAATTTGTGTCCTTTTTCTTTTCTTTTGGTTAAGTCTGTCCAGAGGTTCTTTCAAAGAACCAGCTTCTAGTTTCATTGATCTGTTCTACTGTTCTTGTAGTTTATATTTCATTGATTTCTTCTTTAATTTTTATTATTTCTCTTCTGCTTGGTTTAGGCTTTATTTGCTCTTCTTTCCCCAGGCCCTTTAGATGTAAGGTTAGCTTGTGCATTTGATTTTTCTGATTTTTTGAGAGAGGCTTGGATGGCTATATACTTTCATCTTAGGACTGCCTTTGCAGTATTCCATAGGTTTTGAAATGATGTGTTTATATTTTCATTGGTTTAAATGAATTGTTTAAGTTCTTTAATTTCCTGGTTGACCCATTCATTCATTGGCAGGATGCTCTTTAACCTCCAAGTGTTTGAGTTCCTTCCAAATTTCTTCTTGTGATTTAGTTCCAGTTTCAAAATATTGTGGTCTGGAATAATGCAGGTACTAATCTCAATATTTTGATATTGGTTGGGACCTGATTTGTGACACAGTATGTGATCTATTCTGGAGAAAATTCCATATGCATTTGAGAAGAATGAGTATTCTGTTGTTTTAGGATGGAATGTTCTGTATGTATCTACGAACTCCATCTGGTCCAATGTGTCCTTCAAAGCTCTTGTTTCTTTGTTGATCTTCTGCTTAGATGATCTGTCCATTGCTGTGAGTAGAGTGTTGACATCTCCTACTATTAATGTATTTTTATCAATATGTTTCTTTATTTTGGTTATTAATTGGTTTATATGATTGGCTGCTCCTACGTTAAGGGCATGGATATTTACAATTGTTAGTTCTTCTTGTTGGATAGACCCTTTAAGTATGATATAGTATCCCTCTACATCTCTCACTTCAGTCTTTGCTTTAAAATCTAACTTGTCTGATATGAGGATTGCTACCCCAGCTTTCTTTTGAGGTCCATTAGCGTGGTAAATGGTTCTCCATCCCCTCACTTTCAATATGAAGGTATGTTTACATTAAAATTAGTATCTTCTAGACAGCATATGAATGGGGTCCTTCTTTTTTTTTTAAGATTTTATTTATTTATTTGACAGAGAGACAGACAGCCAGCGAGAGAGGGAACACAAGCAGGGGGAGTGGGAGAGGAAGAAGCAGGCTCATAGAGGAGGAGCCTGATGTGGGGCTCGATCCCATAACGGCAGGATCACGCCCTGAGCCGAAGGCAGACGCTTAACTGCTGTGCCACCCAGGCGCCCCGGGGGTCCTTCTTTTTTATCCAATCTGAAACCCTGTGTCTTTTGATGGGAGCATTCAGCCCATTCACACTTAGAGTAACTATTGAAAGGTATTAATTTAGTGTCATTTTATTGCCTGTAAAGTCCCTGTTTCTGTATATTGCCTCTGTTACTTTCTGGTCTATGTTATTCTTGGGGTCTCTCTTCACTTACAGAATCCCCCTTAAAATTTCTTGCAGGGCTGGCTTGGTGGTCACGTATTCTTTCAGTTTCTGCCTGTCCTGGAAGGTCTTTATCTCCAACCATTCTGAATGACAGCCTTGCTGGATAAAGTATTCTTGGCTACATGTTCTTTTCATTTAGTACCCTGAATATGTTTTGCCAGCCCTTTCTGGCTATCCAGGTTTCTGTGGATAGGTCTGATGTTATTCTGATGTTCCTTCCTCCATAAGTATGGAACCTCATCTCCCCAGCTGCTCTCAGGATAGTTTCCTTGGCTCTAAGAATTGCAAGCCTCACTAGTGTATGTCCGGGTGTTGATCTGTTTTTTTTATTGATTTTGGGAGGATTCCTCTCTGCCTCTTGGACATGAATGCTTCTTTCCTTTCCCACATTATGGAAGTTCTCAGCCATGATTTGGTCAAATATACCTTCTAGCCCTCTCTTTCTCTCCAACCACTCGGGGATCCCAATAATTCTGTATTTGGAATGTTTCATGTCAGCATTAATCTCTCCAAGCCTTTTTTATGGGCCATTAGTTGTCTATCTCTGTTTTCAACTTCCTTCATTTCCATCATGTTGTCCTCTAGATCATTTATTCTCTCTTCTGACTCATTGACCCTAGCTGTTAAAGCATCCAATTTAGACCACATCTCATTCATAGCATCTTTAAGTTTGGCCTGATTAGATCTCATTTCTACCCTTAGAGATTCTATATTGTCACTTATGCTTTTCTCAAGCCTAGCTATTAACTTTATTATTGCTATCCTGAATTCTATCTCTGACATCTTATTTATATCCATACCAATTAGCTCTGTGGCAGAGAACACTGTCTCTGATTCTTCTTTTTGTGTGTGTGTTTCTCCTTCTAGTCATTCTGTCCAGAGAACGATGGGTGAACGAATGAACACAGTCCAAAATATCAGCCACAGCCCAAGCAAGATGCACCTTAGAAAAATCTGTAATTGTTGGAAGCCACCACAGAAAAACAAATGAAGCCAAAAGGAAACACAAGAATAGAATAAAAAAAATTTTTTTTGTAAAGATTTTATTTATTTATTTGACAGAGATAGAGACAGCCAGCGAGAGAGGGAACACAAGCAGGGGGAGTGGGAGAGGAAGAAGCAGGCTCATAGCGGAAGAGCCTGATGTGGGGCTTGATCCCAGATCGCCAGGATCACTCCCTGAGCCGAAGGCAGACGCTTAACCGCTGTGCCACCCAGGCGCCCCAGAATAAAAATTTTTTAAAAAGAGGGGAGGGGAAGAGTGACTAGCAGAGTGATCCACTTTTCCTGGATGAATTTTGGTCTATTTGTTAGAAGACACTACATCCCAATATTGCAAGGAAAGTAACTATATATATATATATATATATATATATATATATATATATATATATGAGAGAAGAGTGAAGAAAGGACTAAAATGAAGCATATATCTATAAAACGTAGATGTGACTAAATAGATGTTAAAAAGCGACTGTGAAATATAAATTGGTATAATAAGCATCTAGTTGAATGGGCAAAAGTTAAAAAGGAAAAAAAAAGAGAAAAAGCATTAGAAAGCATTAGAAAAAAAAAGAAAAGAAAAGGAGAATTTTATCTGAAAAATTACTCATGAGGCAACACCTGGAGCTCAATATACTATTTTCCCCTGGCATTGGAATTTTGCAGTGTTGCGGGATCCATAGGCTTGTCATCCACCTGTTCTTCTAGTCTGTCTTCTGGGGTAGAGGCCTGTCACACTGTTTCACAGGTATCCCTGCCTGGGTGGAGTTTTCCCATCCCATCAGGGGGATGGACTCAGTGCAAATTGATCCTCAGTGCGGCTTTTGTTCCCTAGAAGCCTTCCGCGCCTCTTCAGAGGATCAGAGCAAAAATGTCCCCACCCAGTCCTCTGGCCCAGAGCAGAAAATTTGAGTCTGCCCTCTTTAATAAAGCCTCTGGAAGAGTCTCCTCTTCTATATGCGCCAAAAAACACAGCCTCTTGCTGTGTGAGCCCACTAAAACTCTCTCAGATGTAGTCCTAGGTGCCCGGGAGTGCCACTCCCCTTTGTGACTCTCATATCTCAAGTGGCTGCAAGCTTGCGCAGGCACCCAAAACTCCTGGATCATGTCTGGGTGCCACCCTAAACTCCTTTCCAGGCCACTACCGCCCTGTGAGCTTGTGCCCAGTCATGGATTCAGCTGTTTCACCCCTCCCAGGGGATGGTAAATGGCCCCCAGTTTCCAGTCTTTTTAGTCTGCTCAGGAAATGCGTGATTACCAACAGGTCTGGCTCACAGTTTATGGCCACCCGAGCTAAGGGTCAGCTCCTGGGCTCGCTGACCATAACCTGCTTCCCAGCTCCCCTACTTGGATACTCACCAGTTCAGGCATCCCCATTCACACTGTGACTCTTTGGATCCCAAGACCACAATGCCCCACCTAGAATTCTGCCTTTTCAGTTCCAGAGTCCCTTTCAGAGAGTGATGTCTCTCACTAAAGCAGATTCTTAAGGGTTCCAATTTTGTGCTCCAATGTTATATCACTTTCCAGGAGCCAGCTTATGGAGTCTTCCTCCCCCTTCTGTTTATCTTCTGATATCTCCCCACAGATTTGTGACTCCACCTGTGCTACCTTGCAAAAAGTAGTCGCTTTTCAGCTTGTAGAGATGCAGATATATAATCTTACATCTCAGGCTGATTTTGTGGGTATTTAAAATGTTTTGAGAGATATCCAGATAAATTCAGGGGACCACTTGAAACAAGGTGCCCTACTCCTCCACCCTCTTGCCTCCCTCCCATGACAGGTTTTTAAATGTATTGTTGAATTCAATATGCTAGTATTTTACTGAGAATTTTTGCATCCATGTTCATCAAGGATATTGGCCTATAGTTCTCTTTTTTAGTGAAGTCTTTATCTGGTTTTGATATCAGGGTAATTCTGGCCTCATAGAATAAATTTGGAAATTTTCCTTCCTCTTCTATTTTTTGGAATAGTTTGAGAAGAATAGGTATTAACTTCTCTCTAAATATTTGGTAGAATTCAACTGTGAAACCATCTGGCCCTGGACTTTGTTGGGATATTTTTTGATTACTGCTTCAATTTCTTCTGGTTATCAATCTGTTCAAGTTTTCTATTTTTCCTGTTTCAGTTTTGGTACTTAATCCATTTCTAGGAATTTATCCATCTCTTCTAGGTGGTCCAATTAGTTGGCACAGAGTTTTACATAGTATTATCTTATAATTGTTTGTAGTTTTATGGTGTTGGATATTATTTATCCTCTCTCATTTGTTAGAAATTTATTTATTTGAATCCTGTCTCTTTTCTTTTTGATAAGTCTGACTAGAGGTTTATCAATTTTATTATTTTTTTTTAAAGAACCAGCTTTCTAGACTGTAGTGTTTTCATTTTTATTTGTTTCCATGTATTTTTTTAAAAATTTCTTCTTTGATTTACATTCATTGTTGAATAGCATGTTGTTTAAACTCCTTGTATTTATGGCCTTTCCTGATTTTTTCTTGTGGTTGACTTTAATAGTGTTATGGTCAGAAAAGATGCATAGTATGACTTCAATGATTTTGTATTTCATGAACCTGTTTTGTGACCTAATATGTGATCTATTCTGAACAGTGTCCCATGTGAACTTGAAAAGAATGTGTATTCAGCTGTTTTAGGAAGGAATGTTCTTTTTTTTATAATAATATTTTTTTATTATATTATGTTAGTCAACATACAGTACATCCCTGGTTTTTGATGTAAAGTTCAATGATTCATTAGTTGCGTATAACACCCAGTGCACTATGCAATACGTGCCCTCCTTACTACCCATCACCAGCCTATCCCAATCCCCCACTACCCTCCCCTCTGAAGCCCTCAGTTTGTTTTTTAGAGTCCATAGTCTCTCATGCTTCATTCCCCCTTCTGATTACCCCCCCTTCTTTAACCCTTTCTTTTCCTACCGATCTCTATCTCTATCTTGGCGTGGATATCCTTGGTCCAATAACATGGTAAATTTTTCTCCACCCCTTCACATTCTGTCTGGTGGTGTCTTTAGGTCTCAAATGGGTATCTTGTAGACAGCATATGGATGGGTCTTGCTTTTTTATCCAATCTGATACCCTATTTCTTGTGATCGTAACATTTATACCATTTATATTCAGAATAAATATTGAAAGATATGAATTTAGGGCTATTTTATTGCCTTTAAGGTCCCTGTTTCTGTAGATTATCTGTTTCTTTCTGGTCTATATGACTCTTGGGCTCTCTCTTCACTTATAGGACCCTTCCCCTTAATATTTCTTGCAGGGCTGGCTTAGTGGTCACATATTCTTTCAGTTTCTGTTTGTCCTGGAAGCTCTTTATCTCTCCACCCATTCCGAATGACAGCTGTGCTACATAAAGTACTTTTGGCTGCCTGTTTTTCTCATTTAGTACCCTGAATATATCATGCCAGCCCCTTCTGACATGCCGTGCCAGGTTTCTGTTTTGGTCTGATGGTAGTCTAATGTTCCCCCCTCTGTAGGAAAGTAGCCTATTGTCTTGAGCTGCTCTCAGGATTCTCTCTTTTTCTCTAATATTTGCAAGCTTCACTAGTATATTTTGGGGTATTGATTTGTTTTTATTGATTTTTGGATGGGTCCTTTTTGTCTCTTGGACATGAACGCTTGTTTCCTTCCTGAGATTAGGGAAGTTCTCAGCTATGATTTGCTGAAATATACCTTCTGCCCCCTTCCCCTTCAGACACCCCCAAAATTCTGACATTGGTATGTTTCATGGCATAATTAATTTTTCAACACCTTTGTTCATGGACTATTAGTTGTCTTTCTCTCTTTTCTCAACTATCTTCTTTTCCATCAGCCTGTCCTGTAGATCATTTATTCCCTCTTCTGCCTCATTCACCCTAGCTATTAGAGCATGTAATTTAGACTGCATCTCAGTTACAGCATTTTTAAGTTCAGCCTGATTAGATCTCATTTCTGCATTAAGAGATTTTCTACTCTCTTTTATGCTTTTTTCAAGTCCTGCTATTATTTTTATAATTGTTATCCTGAATTCCATCTCTGACATCTTACTTATATCCATATTGATTAGATCTGTGGCAGAGAACTTTACCTCTGTTTCATTGTTTTGTTGTGAGTTCCTCTTTCTAGTCATTTTGCCCAGAGAAGAATGGGTGAGTGTGTGAGCAGAATAAAAAATATCAACCATGACCCAAGCAAAATACACCCTAGACAAATCCGAAGTGGTCAGAAACCAAAAGAGAAAATCAAACAAAAACAAAACAAAAAAGAAAAAGAGGGAAAAAAGGAGGTGGGGGAAAGAGAAACTATAATCTCACAGGGTGGACAATGCAGTGATTTACTCATTCTTGAGTGAATTTTGGTCTATGTGTTAGAAGACACTAAGTCTTCAAAAATTTCAATGAAAGCAAAACTTATATCTTCAACAAAAGCAAAACTTATATATTCAAAAATAAAATTGAATAGAGTGTAAAAAGGCCAAAAATGAATGTCTATAAAAGGTAGATGTATAAAATAAAAGTTAAAAAGAAAGTTAAAATCAAAGAGTTGATAAAATAAGAAACTAGTCGAAAAGAGAAAAAAGAAAAAAAAAAGAAGTGGAAGATTTTAGACTGAAATATAAATGAATAATGAGAAAAAAACCTCAAGTTCTATATACTAATTTCCCTTACTGCTTGAGTTTTACACTATTCTGGGATCTGTAAACTCATTGAGTACTGGTTCCTCTGGTTGTTCTTCTGGGGGAGGGGCCTGCTGTGCTGCTTCTCATGTGTCTTTGCCTGGGCGGAGTTGCACCACCCCTTGCCAGGGCCTGGGCTCAGTGTAAGCTGGTCCTCTGTGTCGATTTTTTTCCCTGAAGGCTTTCCATGCCTCTTTAGAGGATCAGAATAAAAATGGCTATACCCAGATCTCCAGCCCCAGAGCTGAAAGATCATATCCCCCTCTTCAGTAAACCCTCTGGGACAGTCTTAACTTAGTGTGTGCCAAACTCCACAGACTCCTGTGGAGCCTCCCCATAGCCATCCTCCTGGGGATAGTCCTAGAGACCTGAGTTACTGCCTTTCCTGTGCCCTGGGGCTGAGAGAGGTTGTGGGCTTGTACGGGTTCCATGCTCTGCTGCTCTTGGGGGAGACTGAGTGTCGCCTTTCTGTTCTTTCTGGGACTGCTGCCCTGACGGCTGTTTCCCAGGCATGGCCACACCTGTTTTGCCCCTCCAGGGAATGGCAGATGGCCTCCACACTCTAGTCCTTTTCAGGGTGCTCAGGTGGAGAGCAGTCACCTAATTGGCCTGGCTCATGGTTTATGATGACTCAAGCTGAGCCTCCCTTCCTGGGCTCACTGGTCTTAACCAGTTTCCCTGCTCCACTGCTTGGGCACTCTACCACTTTAGTCTCCTCCACTAGTTCTGTGACTCCTGGGATCCTGAGACCTCACTAAGCCAACTAGAATTCTGCCCTTTTCATCCCCTGAGCCCCTCTCACTGGAGCAGTTTTCTAAGTGTTCTGATTTTGGCTTGGGGCTATGTCTGGTAGCCAGATAATGGAGGCTCCCTCCCCCCTCCATTTATATTCTGATATCTCCCCCAGATTCATTTCTCCATACCTCCTTCCTTGCAAAAAGCAGTCACATTTTTTAATAAAGATTTTATTTATTTATTTGAGTGAGAGAGAGATTGGGAGAATGAGTGGAGGACAGGCAGAGGAAAGGGAGAAGAAGACTCCATGCAGAGCAGGATGCCCTATGTGGGCCTCGATACCAGGACCTTGGGGTCATGACCTGAGCCTAAGGCAGACACTTAACTGACAGCCACACAAGTGGCCAGCAGTTGCTTTTCTACCAGTGGAGTTCCAGACATATTTTCTTACATCTCAGGCTAAATTCATGGCTGTTCAGAATAGTGCAATAGTTATCCAGCTAATTCAGTGGACCAGATGAAACAAGGCCCCGTACTATTACGCCATCTTGTCTCCTCTCCTCTCTCAGGTTTTCTACATAAAGTATCTTGTTGTCTGGGAAGAGTGAAAGTTTGACTTCTCCTTTTCTGATTAGGATGCCTTTCATTTCTTTTTGTTGTCTGATTGCTAAGCTTGGACTTCTAGTAGTACTATGTTGAACAACAGTGATGAGAGTGAGCATCCCTGTCGTGTTCCTGACCTCAGGGTAAAAACTCTGTTTTTCCCCACTCAGAATGATATTTCCTGTGGATTTTCCCGGATGGCTTTTATGATGTTTGGATATATTCCCTCTATTCCTACACTTTGAAGAGTTTTAATCAAGAAAGGATGCTGTAGAGAGGGAGTTAAGATGGCGGAGGAGTAGGGGACCCCTTTTTCAGCCGGTCCCCGAGTCGAGCTGGATAGGTAACAGACCAGCCTGAGACGGAATCAGCCTGAGACGCAGGAAGATACATCTGGATCTCTACAAATGAACATCTCCAGCGCTGAGTATTGAGGTACCAAGAGGGGAGCCGTAAAACCGCGCAGATATCGGAAGATAAAGGAAGCGGGAGGGAGCTGCCGCGTTTGGGCGCCGGGAAGCGGCAGCCACCTGCACGGGGGAGCGGGCGGACCCATGGTGGGCACCCGCGAGAGAGCGGACTGAGACCGGTGAGCCGTGAACGCATGCCACCAGGCATCTCGCGGAACACCAGAATCCCGGTGTGCTCACGGGATCCAGACTGAGACCGGGAGCTCCCGGAGCGTGCGCGGGGCGGCTGGTGGCTGGCGGGCCACCTGCACAGGGGAGCGGGCGGACTCGTGGTCAGCACCCACGAAACAGCAGACTGAGACCCTGAACTGGGTGCACGCGCCACCAGGCTTCTCACAGAACTCCGGAATCGCGTTGTGCTCACCGGGCATAGACTGAGACTGGGAGACCCGGGAGCACGCAGGACGGCGGGTGGCTGGCGGCATTAGAAACACAAAGGACAGAGACGCGATGGCCCTGGAAGTGAGGCCAGGGAAGCCGGGTGTGGGGCGCACATCCCGGGACGCTGCAGGGTTGAGCATCACCAACAGTAACAGAGTTAAAGTGGCCAGAACATCAGTGGAGAACGGGCCGCAATCCCTCTGTTCTGTGACAATGCAGCCTCTGCTGCTCTGACTCTCAGAAGAGGCATAGCCGACTGCCAGGGAAAGCCGCCAGAGAACAAAAGCCTGGAAATACCGGCTCAGAGAGTGCCCATCCCCATCCCCCCTCGCAGGGGACACGGAGACTCTACCCAAACAGGGTTGCCTGAGTATCGGCGCGGCAGGCCCCTCCCCCAGAACACAGAAGGCAGGCTGAAAAATCAAGAAGCCCACAACCCGGGGCGCCTGGGTGGTGCCTATCTCCGGCTTAGGGCATGATACCAGCGTTCCGGAAAGGAGTCCCTCATCGGGCATCTCTGCTGGGAGCCTGCTTCTTCCTCTCCCACTCCCCTGCTTCTGTTCCCGTTCTTGCTGTCTGTCTCCCTCTCTCAGATAAATAAATAAATAAAATCTTTAAAGAAGAAGCCCACATCTCTAAGATCCCTATAAAACAAGGGGCACGGCCTGGGACCCAGTCAATAATTTGGGCTCTGGACAACCCCGCAACCTCTCCTCATCAGAATGACAAGAAGGAGAAGCACCGCCCAGCAAAGAAAAGACAGTGAGTCTGTGGCCTCTGCCACAGAAATAATGGATATGGATGTAACCAAATTATCAGAAATGGAATTCAGAGTAACAATGGTCAAAATGATGAGCAGAATTGAAAAAAGTATTAACGAAAGGTTTCTGAGAATATAGAATCCCTAAGGACAGAAATGAGAGCGAATTTGACAGAAATTAAAAATTCTATGAGCCAAATGCAGGCAAAACTAGAGGCTCTGACGGCCAGGGTCACAGAAGCAGAGGAAAGGGTTAGTGAATTGGAGGATGGGTTAATAGAGGAAAAAATGAAAATAGAAGATGCTTTTAAAAAAATCCACGCCCACGAATGTTGGCTACGGGAAATTACTGACTCAATGAAACGATCCAATGTTAGAATCATCGGCATCCCCGAGGGGGTGGAGAAAAACAGAGGTCTAGAAGAGATATTTGAACAAATTGTAGCTGAAAACTTCCCTAATCTAGCAAGGGAAACGAACATTCGTGTCCAAGAGGCAGAGAGGACCCCTGCCAAGCTCAACCACGACAAACCTACGCCACGTCACATCATAGTGCAATTCGCAAATATTAGATCCAAGGATACAGTATTGAAAGCACCCAGGGCAAAGAAATTTCTCACGTACCAAGGCAAAGGCATCAGAATTATGTCAGACCTGTCTACACAGACCTGGAATGAGAGAAAGGGTTGGGGGAGCATGTTTAAAGCTCTTTCAGAGAAAAACATGCAGCCAAGTATCCTTCATCCAGCAAGGCTGTCATTCAGAATTGATGGAGAAATAAAGACATTTCAGAATCGCCAGTCACTAACCAATTTTGTAACCACGAAACCAGCCCTACAGGAGATATCACGGGGGGTTCTATAAAAGTAAAAAGGCCCCAAGAGTGATACAGAACAGAAAGTCACAGCCAACACAAACAAAGACTTTGCTGACAACATGGCATCATTAAAAGCATATCTCTCAGTACTCAGTCTTAATATTAATGGCTTAAATTCTTCCTTAAATTGCCACAGGGTTGCAGATTGGATAAAAAGAAATGACCCATCCATTTACTGTCTACAAGAGACTCATTCCGAACCCAAAGATGCATTCAGACTGAGAGTAAGGGGATGGAGTACCATCTTTCACGGAAATGGACCTCAAAAGAAAGCTGGGGTAGCAATTCTCATATCAGATAAATTGGATTTTAAACTAGAGACTATAGTTAGAGACACAGAAGGGCACTATATTATTCTTAAAGGAAGTATTCAACAAGTGGATATGACAATTATAAATATATATGCCCCCAACAGGGGAGCAGCAAGATACACAAGCCAACTCTTAACCAGAATAAAGAGACATATAAATAAAAATACATTAATAGTAGGGGGCCTCAACACTGCACTCTTAGAAATAGACAGAACACGCTGGCAAAAACTAAGCAAAGAATCAAAGGCTTTGAATGCCATACTCGATGAGTTAGACCTCATAGATATATATAGAACACTACACCCCAGACCCAAAGAATACTCATTCTATTCTAATGCCCATGGAACATTCTCAAGAATAGACCATGTTCTGGGACACAAAACAGGTCTCATCTGATACCAAAAGATTGAAATTATCCCCTGCATATTCTCAGACCACAACGCTCTGAAATTGGAACTCAACCACAAGGAAAAATGTGGAAGAAACTCAAACACTTGGAGACTAAGAACCATCCTGCTCAGGAATGACTCGATAAACCAGGAAATCAAAAATCAAACACTTTATGGAGACCAATGAGAATGAAAATACAACAGTCCAAAACCTATGGGATACTGCAAAGGCAGTCCTAAGGGGGAAATACATAGCCATCCAAGCCTCACTCAAAAGAATAGAAAAATCTAAAATGCAGTTT
The DNA here is from genome assembly GCF_023065955.2 of Ursus arctos. Lineage (NCBI taxonomy): Eukaryota > Metazoa > Chordata > Mammalia > Carnivora > Ursidae > Ursus > Ursus arctos. Next base: position 46,856,966 of record NC_079873.1, read on the forward strand.
TTATATTCTCACCTAAGGAAGCTGGAACAGCAACAGAGGGACAGGCCTAATACACACACGAGGAAGCAGTGACCAAAATTAGAGCTGAAATCAATCAAGCAGAAACCAGAAGTACAGTAGAGCAGATCAACAGGACTAGAAGCTGGTTCTTTGAGAGTATCAATAATATTGACGGACCACTGGCAAGACTTATCCAAAAGAAAAGAGAAAGGACCCAGATTTTTAAAATTATGAATGAAAAAGGAGAGGTCACGACGAACACCATTGAAATTGGAAGGATTATTAGAAATTTTTATCAACAGCTATATGCCAATAAACTAAGCAATCTGGAAGAGATGGAATCCTTCCTGGAAACCTATAAACTACCAAGATTGAAACAGGAAGAAATTGATTTCTTAAACAGGCCAATTAATTATGAAGAAATTGAGTCAGTGATAAACAACCTTCCAAATCACAAAACTCCAGGCCCGGACGGATTTCCTGGGGAATTCTACCAAACTTTCAAAGAAGAAATAATACCTATTCTCCTAAAGCTATTTCAAAAAATAGAAACAGAAGGAAAGCTACCAAACTCATTCTATGAGGCCAATATTACCTTGATCCCCAAACCAGGCAAAGACCCCCTCAAAAAGGAGAATTACAGACCGATTTCCCTAATGAATATGGACGCCAAAATCCTCAACAAGATACTTGCTAACAGAATCCAACAGTTCATTAAAAGGATTATCCATCACGATCAAGTGGGATTCATACCTGGGATGCAAGTAGGTTCAATATTCGCAAATCAATCAGCGTGATACATCATATCAACAAGAAAAGACTCCATATGATCTTCTCAATTGATGCCGAAAAAGCTTTGACAAAATACAGCATCCTTTCCTGATTAAAACCCTTCAGAGTGTAGGAATAGAAGGTACATTTCTCAATCTCATAAAAGCCATCTATGAGAAGCCTACTGCAAATATTATTCTCAACGGGGAAAAGCTGGAAGCCTTTCCCTTAAGATCAGGAACTCGACAAGGATGCCCACTCTCGCCACTATTATTCAACATAGTACTAGAAATCCTTGCAACAGCAATCAGACGACAAAAAGGGATCAAAAGTATTCAAATCGGCAAAGAAGAAGTCAAAATGTCTCTCTTCGCAGATGACATGATACTCTATATGGAAAACCCAAAAGAAGCCACTCCCAAACTATTAGAAGTTATAGAGCAATTCAGTAACATGGCAGGATACAAAATCAATGCTCAGAAATCAGTTGCATTTCTGTACACGAATAACAAGAATGAAGAAAGAGAAATTAGGGAATCCATCCCATTTACAATAGCACCAAGAACCATACGATACCTTGGAATTAACTTAACCAGAGACGTAAAGGACCTATATTCTAGAAACTATAAATCACTCTTGAAAGACATTGAGGAAGACATAAAAAGATGGAAAGATATTCAATGCTTGTGGATCGGAAGAATTAACATAGTTAAAATGTCCATGCTACCCAGAGCAATCCACACTTTCAATGCTATCCCGATCAAAATACCGATGACATTTTTCAAAGAACTCGAACAAATAGTCCTTAAATTTGTATGGAACCAGAAAAGACCCCGAATCTCCAAGGAACTGTTGAAAAGGAAAAACAAAGCTGGGGGCATCACAATGCCGGATTTCGAGCTGTACTACAAAGCTGTGATCACAAAGACAGCATGGTACTGGCACAAAAACAGACACATAGACCAATGGAACAGAATAGAGAGCCCAGAAATGGACCCTCAGCTCTTTGGGCAACTAATATTTGACAAAGCAGGAAAAAACATCCGGTGGGAAAAAGTCTCTTCAATAAATGGTGCTGGGAAAATTGGACAGCTATATGCAAAAGAATGAAACTTGACCACTCTCTCACACCATACACAAAAATAAACTCCAAATGGATGAAAGACCTCGATGTGAGACAGGAATCCATCAAAATTCTAGAGGAGAACATAGGCAGCAACCTCTACGACATCGGCCAAAGCAACCTTTTTCATGATACATCCCCAAAGGCAAGAGAAACAAAAGATAAAATGAATTTATGGGACTTCATCAAGATTAAAAGTTTCTGCACAGCCAAGGAAACAGTCAGAAAAACTAAGAGGCAGCCCACGGAATGGGAGAAGATATTTGCAAATGACACTACAGATAAAGGACTGGTATCCAAGATCTACAAAGAACTTCTCAAACTCAATACATGAGAAACAAATAAACAAATCAAAAAATGGGCAGAAGACATGAACACTTTTCCAATGAAGACATACAAATGGCTAACAGACACATGAAAAAATGTTCAAAATCATTAGCCATCAAGGAAATTCAAATCAAAACCACACTGAGATACCACCTTACGCCAGTTAGAATGGCAAAAATAGACAAGGCAAGAAACAACAATTGTTGGAGAGGATGTGGAGAAAGGGGATCCCTCCTACATTTTTGGTGGGAATGCAAGTTGGTACAGCCACTCTGGAAAACAGTGTGGAGGTCCCTTAAAAAGTTACAAATTGAGCTACCCTATGATCCAGCCATTGCACTACTGGGTGTTTACCCCAAAGATACAGACGTAGTAAAGAGAAGAGCCATATGCACCCCAATGTTCATAGCAGCAATGTCCACAATAGCTAAATCATGGAAGGAGCGGAGATGCCCTTCAACAGATGACTGGATTAAGAAGTTGTGGTCCATATATACAATGGAATATTACTCAGCTATCAGAAAGAACGAGTTCTCAACACATGCTACAACATGGACGGCACTGGAGGAGATAATGCTAAGTGAAATTAGTCAAGCAGAAAAAGACAACTATCATATGATTTCTCTCATCTATGGAACATAAGAACTAGAATGATCAGTAGGAAGGGATAAAGAAAGGGGGAGTAATCAGAAGGGGGAATGAATCATGAGAGACTATGGACTATGAGAAACAAACTGAGGGCTACAGAGGGGAGGGGGGTTGGGGAATGGGATAGGCCGGTGATGGGTAGTAAGGAGGGCACGTATTGCATGGTGCACTGGGTGTTATACACAACTAATGAATCATCGAGCCTTACATCGGAAACCGGGGATGTACTGTATGGTGACTAACATAATATAATAAAAAATCAGTATAAAAAAAAAAAAGAAAGGATGCTGCATTTCAAATGTTTTTCTGCATCAATTGAGAAGATCACAGGATTCTTGTCTTTTTTTTTTATTATTAATGTGATGTATCACATTGATTGACTTGAGAATGTTGAAAAAGACTTGCATTCCAGGAAAAATTCCCAGTTAGTGATGGTGAATAATCCTTTTAATGTAGTGTTGGATCCTATTGGCTAGAATATTGTTGAGTCTTTTGGCATCCCTGTTCATCAGTGATATTGGTCTATACTTCTTTTTAATGGGGTTTTTCTCTGGTTTTGGGATCAGGGTAATGCTGGTGTCATAGAAAAACTTTGGAAGTTGTCTTTCTGTTTCTATTTTTTGAAACAGCTTCAGTATTAAAGGTATTATTTCTTCTTTAAATGTTTGGTAGAATTCCCCTGGGGAGTCATCTGGCCCTGTACTCTTGTTTCTTGGGAGGTTTTTGGTTACCACTTCAATATCCTTGCTGTTTATGGGTCTATTCAGGCTTTCTATTTCTTCCTGTTTCAGTCTTGGTAGTGTATAAGTTTCCAGGAAACTACATGTTGCTGGTAATACTCTCTAATAATCCTTTCTATTTCCTTGGTGTTAGTCATGATCTCTCCCCTTTCATTCATGATTTTATTAATTTGGGTCCTTTCCCTTTTCTTTTGGATAAGTCTGGCCAGCGGTTTATCGATCTTATTAATTTTTTCAAAGAACCAGCTCCTAGTTTTATTGATTTGTTCTACAGTTCTTCTGGTTTGTGTTTCATTGATTTCTGCACTAATCTTTATTATTTCTCTTCTCCTGCTTGGTTTAGGCTTTATTTGCTATTCTTTCTCCAGCTACTTTAGGTTGAAGATTAGCTTTTGTATTGGGGATTTTTCTAATTTTTTGAGAGGGGCTAGTATTGCTATGTACTTCCCTCTTAGTACTGCCTTTGCTGTAGCCACAGAATTTGAACCGATGTGTTTTCATTCTCAGTAGTATCCATGAATTTTTAAATCTCTTCTTTAATTTCCTTGTTGACATATTCATTCTTTAGCAGGATCCTCTTAACCTCCAAGCATTTGAGTCCTTTCCAAATTTCTTCTTGTGATTTAGTTTCAGTTTCACAGCATTGTGTTCTGAAAATATGCAGGGGATAATATCAATCTTTTGGTATCAGCTGAGACCTGTTTTGTGCCATAGTATGTGATCTAGTGTCCAGAAATTTCCATGTGCATTCAAGAAGAATGTGTATTCAGTTGCTTTAGGATGAAATTCTCTAAATATATCTTGTCCATCTTCTCCAGTGTGTCATTCAAAGCCCTTGTTTCCTTGTTGAACTTCTGCTTAGACGATCTGTCCATTTCTGTCAGTGGGTTGTTGAAGTCCCCTACTATTAATATATTATTATCTATGTGTTTCTTTAATTTGATTATTAATTAGTTGACATACTTGGCTGCTACCAAATTAGGAGCATAAATATTTATAATTGTTAGATCTTCTTGTTTTGTAGATCCTTTGTGTATGATAGAGTGTCCCTGTTCATCTCTTACTACAGTCTTCGGTTTAAAATGTAGTTTGTATTATATAAGGACTGCTACTCCAGCTTTCTTCTGAGGTACATTACCATGATAAATTGTTCTCCACACCTTCACTTTCTGTCTGGAAGTGTTTTTAGGTCTAAAGTGATACTCTTGTAGACACTGTATTAATATTTCTTGCTTTTTTAACCAATCTGATCCCCTGTGTCTTTTGGTTGGAGTATTTAGCCCATTTATATTGAGAGTAACTATTGAAAGATAAGAATTTAGTGCCATTGAATCGCCTGTAATGTCCCTGTTTCTGTAGATTATCTGTGTTTGTTTCTGGTCTACATGACTCTTGGGCTCTCTCTTCACTTACAGGATCTCCTTTAATAATTCTTGGAGGGCTTGCTTTAATTATCACAAATTATTTTGTGGGCTTTAGGGCAGAACCAAGACATGATTCCAGATCTTTGGGTGTGCATGCGAAACCGAAGCTGCTTGAGGTTTTGGAAGCACGAAGGGCAGAAATACTCCCAGGTCCCCGAAAACACTTCTGAGAGAATAGATGTGGGCATGCACCATGGGAGGCTGCCCTTTGCAGAGGTTCAAGCAGAAGTGGAGACTGCTTGTCCTGGAGAGTTTTTTAAGAGGGCAGACTGCATTTTCTGCTCTGGGCCAGAGATGTGGATGCAGCCATTTTTGTTCTGATCCCCTGAAGAGACATGGAAGAGACAGGGAAGAACAGCCAAAAGGAGTTCTGCTTTCCACTAAGCCCATCACCTGATGGGGTGACACAACTCTGCACAGGCAGGGTTACCTGAGAAACAGCACAGCACGCCCTTCCCCCAGAAGACAGGCTGCAAGAACAGGTGGATAAGAATCCGTTGGATCCTATAAAACTGTAAAATCCCAACACAAGGGAAAAAATGTATATTGAGCTCCAGGTGTGGTCTCATGACTTGTTTATTTTTCAGATATAATTCTCATTTTCGTTTCCATTCTTCATGCCATTCTCCCCTGTTGTATTTTTCTTTATACATTCTCTGCATTTCAACTAGATGTCTATTATACCAACTCATTTCTCAGGGTAGCTTTTTTTTTTTAAGATTTTATTTATTTATGTGACAGAGAGACAGCCAGCGAGAGAGGGAACACAGCAGGGGAGTGGGAGAGGAAGAAGCAGGCTCCCAGCGGGGTAGCCTGATGTGGGACTCGATCCCAGAAGGAGGATCACGCCCTGAGCTGAAGGCAGACGCTTAATGACTGCGCCACCCAGGTGCCCCTCTCACAGTAGCTTTTTGAACTTGTATTTTTACATATGTCTATTTTTTATAGATATAAGCTTCATTTTAGCCTGTGACTCATTCTACTCAGTTTTACTTTTTTATATATACACGTTTTACTTTCCTAGTAATTTTGAGAGGTAGTGTCCTCTAGCACACAGACCAAAATACACCCAGAAACAACTGAAACACCATGCTTTGTCCACACTGAGAGATTATAGACCCCTTCACAACCCCCCCCTTTAAATTAATTTTTATTTATTTTTAATATTTAAAATTTTTCTTTTGATTTTTCAATTTTTAAGTTTTATACTTGTGTTTCATTTTGGCTTTTTTGTTTGTTTGTTTGTTTGTTTGTTTGTTTTGGTGGTGACATCTGATGACTCTGGATTTTGCTAAGGTTCATCTAGCTTTGGTTGATATATTGGACTGTGTCCATTTGCTCAACCATTCCTTGACAGAATGAGGAGGAGGAGGAACTCCCCACCAAAAAAAGAACCAGAGATAATGTCCTCTGCCACAGAACTAATGGATATGGATATAAGCAAGATGTCATAGATAGAGTTCAGGATAGCAATCATGAATTTGATAGCTAGGCTTGAAATAAAGCATTAGTGACAATATAGAATCTCTAAGGGCAGAAATGAGATCTAATCAGACCAAACTTAAAAAATTCTATGAATGAGATGCAGTCTAAACTTGATACTCTAAGAGCCAGGGTAAATGAGGTAGAAGAATGAATTAGTGATCTAGAAGATAAGCTGATAGAAAGGAAGAAAAATGAAGAAGATAGAGGTAAGCAGCTAGAAGCACATGGAAATAGAAATGAAGAAGATAGGGGTAAGCAGCCAATAGCACATGAAAATAGACTTAGGGCTATCAACACCACCATGAAACGTTCCAATGTCAGAATTATTGGGATCCCTGAGGCAGTGGAGAGAGAGAGAGAGGACGAGAAGTATATTTGAGCAAATCATAGCTGAGGACTTCCCTAATCTGGGGAAGGAAACAAACATTTGTGTCCAGGAGGCAGAGAGGACCCCTCCCAAAATGAATAAAAATAGATCAACACCCCAACGTGTAATAGTGGAGCTTGCGAATCTTAGACCCAAGGAAGCTATCCTGAGAGCAGCTCAAGGGAAGAGATTTCTTACATACAGAGGAGGAACATCAGAATAATATCAGACCTATCCACAGAGACCTGACAAGCCAGAAAGGGCTGGCAGGACATGTTTGCTGTACTAAAATAAAATAACATGTGGTAAAGTAAAGAATACTTTACCCAGCAAGATTCTCAATAAGAATAGATGGAGAGATAAAGAGTGTTCAGGACAAGCAGAAACTGAAAGAATACGTGGCCACCATGTTAGCCCTGCAGGAAATATTAAGGGGGATTTTGTAAGCGAAGAGAAACACCTAGAGTAAAATAGAACAGAAAGAAACAGAAAACCTATAGGAACAGGGACTTTACAGGCAATACGATGGCACTAAATTCATATCTTTCAATAGTTACTCTCAACGTGAATGGGCTGAATGCTCCCATCAAGAGACACAGAGTTTCAAATTGGATAAAAAAACAGGACCCATCCATATACTGTTTACAAGAGACTCGTTTTGAACCTAAAGACACTTCCAGATTGAAATTGAGGGGATGGAGAACCATTTACCATGGTAATGGACTGCAAAAGAAAGTTGGCATAACAATTTTCATATCAGACAAATTAGATTTTAAACCAAAGACGGTAGTAAGAGATGTAGAGGGACACTATATCATACTTAAAGGATCTATCCAAAAAGAAGATCTAACAACTGTAAATATCTATGTCCCCGACATGGGAGCAGCCAATTATATAAGCCAATTAATAACCAAAATAAAGAAACATACAGAAAATAATACATTAGTAGTAGGAGACATCAATACTTGATTCACAAAAATGGACAGATCATCTAAGCAGAAGTTCAACAAAGAAACAAGAGCTTTCAAGGACACATTAGACCACATGGACTTCATAGATATATACAGAACATCCAATGTAAAGCAACAGAATTCTCATTCTTCTTGAGTGCACATGGAACTTCCTCCAGAATAGACCATATACTGGGTCACAAATCAGGTGTCAACTGATACGAAAAGATTGAGATAATTCCCTGCATATTTTCACACCACAATGCTGTGAAACTGGAACTCAATCACAAGAAGAAATGTGGAAGGAACTCAAACACTTAGGAGTAAAAGAGCACCCTCCTAAATAATGATTGGGTCTGGGGTGCCTGGGTGGCTCAGTCATTAAGTATCTGCCTTCGGCTCAGGTCATGATCCCAGGGACCTGGGATCAAGGCCTGCATCAGGCTCCCTGCTCAGTGGGAAGCCTGCTTTTCTCTCTCTCACTTCCCCTCTCTCACTGTGACTCTGTCAAATAAATACATACGTTTTTAAAAAAGGCATAATTGGGTCAACCAGGAAATTAAAGATGAACTTAAGTAGTTCATTGAAACTAATGAGAGTGCAAACACATCAGTCCAAAACCTATGGGATACTGCAAAGGCAGGCTTAAGAGGGAAATACATAGCTATCCAAGCCTCTCTGAAAAAATTAGAGAAATCCCAAATGCACAAGCTAACCTCCTAAAGGATCTGGAGTAAGCACAGCAAATAAAGCTTAAACCAGTCAGGAGAAGAGAAATAATAAAGATTAGAGCCGAAATCAATGATACACGAACCAGAAAACAGTAGAAAAGATCAATGAAACTAGAACCTGGTTCTTTGAAAGAATTAATAAGATCGATAATCCACTGGCCAGACTTATCCAAAAGAAAAGGAAAAGGACCCGAATTAATAAAATCATGAATGAAAGGTGAGAGGTGATGACTAACACCAAGGAAATAAAAACAATTATTAGGAATTATTATCAGCAACTATATGCCAACAATTTAACTAATCTGGAAGAAATGGATGCATTCCAGGAAATGTATACACTACCAAGAATGAAACAGGAAGACATAGACAATCTGAACAGACCAATAACCAACAAGAAAATTTAAGTAGTAATCAAAAACCTCCCAAAAAACAGAAGTCCAGGGCCATAAGGCTTCCCAGGGTCTTCTATGAAACATCTAAAGAAGAAATAGTACCTATTCTTCTGAAGTGTTTCAAAAAATAGAAATAGAAGGACAAGTTCCAAACTTGTTCTATGAGACCAGCATTACCCTGATCCCAAAACCAGAGGGAAATCCCATCAAAAAGGAGAATTACAGACCAATATCCCTGATGAACATGGATGCCAAAAGACTTAACAAGATTCTAGCCAATAGGATCCAACAGTACATTAAAAGGATTATTCACCACAATCAAGTGGGATTTATTCCTGGAATGCAAGGTGGTTCAACATTCAGAAAACAACCCACATGATACATCACAATAAGAAAAGAAAAGACAGGAACCAATGATCTTCTCCATTGATGTAGGAAAAGCATTTGACAAAATACAGTATTCTTTCCTGATTAAAACTCCTCAAAGTGTAGGGATAGAGAGAACGTTCCTCAATTTCATAAAAACCATTTATGAAAAGCCAATAGCAAATATCTTTCTCAATGGGGAAAACTTGAGATCTTTTCCCTTAAGTTCAGGAACAGGACAGGGATGCCCATTCTCACCATTATTGTTCAACATAGTACTATACGTCATTGTCTCAGCAATCAGACAACAAAAAGAAATAAAAGGCATTCAAAAGCCAAAGATGTCAAACTCTCTCTCATCTCAGATGACATGATACTTTATGTGGAAAACCCAAAAGACTCCACTGCCATGTTATTAGAACTCATACAGCAATTCACAACATAGTAGGATACAAAATCAATGCACAGAAGTCAGTTGCATTTTATAGACTAATACTGTAACTGAGGAAGGAGAAATTAAAGAATCAATTCCATTTACAACAGCTCCAAAAACCCATAAAATACCTAGGAATAAACCTAATCATTGAGGTAAAGGATCTATACTCTGGAAACTACAGAACATTTATGAAAGAAATCGAGGAAGACACAAAGAGATGGAAAAACATTCCATGCTCATGGATTGGAAGAATAAACATTGTTAAAATGTCTATGCTGCCCAGAGTAATTTACACTTTCAATGCAATCCCTATCAAAATATCATAGACATTTTTCACAGAGCTAGAAGAAACAATCCTAAAATTTTTATGGAACCAGAAAAGATCCTGAATCACCAGGGGAATGTTGAAACAGAAAACCAAATCTGGGGGCATCACAATGCCTGACTACAAGCTATATTACAAAGCTGTGATCATCAAAACACTATGGTATTGGCACAAAAACAGACACATAGATCAATGGAACAGAATAGAGGACCCAGAAATGGACTCTCAACTCTATGGTCAGCTAATCTTTGACAAAGCCAGAAATAACATCCAATGGAAAAAAGACAGTCTCTTCAATAAATCGTGCTTGGAAAACTGGACAATTACGTGCAGAAGAAAGAAGCTGGACTATTCTCTTACACCATACACAATGATAAACTGAAAATGGATGAAAGACCTCAATGTTAAACAATAATCCATCAAAATCCTACAGGACAACATAGGCAGTAACCTCTTTGACATTAGCCATAGTGAATTCTTTCAAGACCTATCTCTAAAGGCAAGAGAAACAAAAGTAAAATTGAACTATTGGGACTTCATCAGGGTAAAAAGCTTCTGCAAAGCAAAGGAAACAGTCAACAAAACTAAGAGCAACCCATGGAATGGGAGAACATATTTACAAATGACTTCTTAGATAAACGGCTGGTATCCAAGATCTATAAAGAACTTGTCAAACTCAACACCCAAAAAACAAATAATCCAGTCAAGAAATTGGCAGAAGACATGAACAGACACTTCTCCAAGGAAGACATCCAAATGGCTAACAGAAGAAAAAAAATACTCCACATCACTAGCCATCAGGGAAATAAAAATCAAAGCCACAATGAGATACCACCTTTCATCAGTTAGAATGGCAAAAATTAACAAGACAGGAAACAGCAAATGTTGGTAAGGATGTGGAGAAAGGGAACCCTCTTATACTTTTGGTGGGAATGCAAGCTGGTACAGCCACTCTGGAAATCAGTATGGAAGTTTCTCAAGACATTAAAAATAGAGCTATCCTATGACCCAGCAATTGCACTACTACGTATTTACACCAAAGATTCAGATGTAGGGAAAAGAAGGGACACATGCACCTCAATGTTCATAGCATCAATGTCCACAATAGCCAAATTGTGGAAGGAGCTGAGACGTCCTTCAACAGATTAATGGATAAAGAACTTGTGGTCCATATATATGATGGATTATTACTCAGCCATCAGAAAGGGTAAATAACTACCATTTGCATTGACATGGATGGAACCAGAGGAGTTATGCTAAGTGAAAAAGGTTAAGCAGAGAAAGACAATTATCATAAGGTTTCACTCATTTATGGAACATAAGAAGTAGGAAGATCAGTAGGAAAAGAAAGGGAAGAAGGAAGGGGAGTTAAACAGAAGGGGGAATGAACCATGAGGGACTATGGACTCTGGGAAACAAACTGAGGGCTTCAGAGGGGAGGGGGGGAATGGGATAGGCCAGTGATGGGTATTAAGGAGGGTACGTATTGCATGGTGCACTGGGTGTCATACGCAAGTAATGAATCATGGAACTTTACATAAAAAACTAGGGATGTACTGTATGGTGACTAACATAATATAATAAAAAATATTATTATTTAAAACAAAAGATAATCTATACGGTTTTGCTCATATGTGGAACATAAAGAATAGCATGGAGATCCACAGGGGAAGGGAGGGAAAACTGAATGGGAAGGAATCAGAGAGAGAGACAAACCATGAGAGACTGGACTCTGGGAAACAACTTGAGGATTACAGAAGGGAGGCGTCTGGGGTTTGGGGTGACCAGGTGATGGGTATTAAGGAGGGCATGCATTGTGATGGACACTGAGTTTTACACACAACTAATAAATCATTGAACACTACATCAACAAGTGACGTACTATATGTGGTCTAACTGAACATAATAAAAAAATATATATGGAAACAAATGAAAATGAAAAGATGACAGTTAGAATGTTTGGAATGTAGCAAAAGCAGTCCTAAGATTGAAGTATATAGCAATAGAGCCCTTTCTCAAGAAAGAAGAATCTCAAATACACGATGTAACCTTACCCCTAAAGGAGCTGGAAAAAGAACAGCAAATAAAGCTTAAATCCAGGAGGAGAAGAGAAATAATAAATATTAGAGCAGAAAGTATTGATATGGAAATTAAAAAGAAAACAGTAGAATAGATGAACGAAATGAGGAGCTGGTTCTCTAAAAATTTAATAAGATCGATAAACACCTAGCCAGACTTATCAAAAAGAATAGAGAAAGGACCCAAATTAATAAAATAAAAATGAAAGAGGAGAGATCATATCCAACACTGAGGAAATAGAAACAATTATAAGGCAATATCATAAGTAACTATATGCTAACAAATTAGACAATCTGGAAGAATGGGTGCATTCCTAGAAACATATGCACTACCAAAACTGAAAGAGGAAGAAATAGAAAACCTGAACAGACCAAACACCAGCAAAGAAATTGAAACACTAATCAAAAATCTCCCAACAAACAAGAGTCTTGGGCTGGATGGCCTCCCAGGAGAATTCTACCAAACATTTAAAGAAGAATTAATACCCATCCTTCTGAAACTTCCAAAAAATAGAAATGGAAGGAAAACTTGCAAACTCATTCTCTGAGGTCAGCATTATCTTGATTCCAAAACCAGATGATGACCTCACCATGAAGGAGAATTACAGACCAATATCCTTGATGAAGATGGATGCAAAAATTCTCATGAGGACACTAACTATTAGGAACCAACAGTACATTAAAAGGATTATTCACCATGACCAAGTGTGATTTATTCCTGTGCTGCAAGTTAGGTTCAACATCCACAAATCAAACATTGTGTTACACCACATTCATAAAAGAAAGGACAAGAATCATACGATCCTCTAAATACATGCAGAAAAAACAATTGACCAAATAGAGAATCCTTTTTGACAAAAAAAAAAAACAAAAACAAAAAAAACCTATGCAGTGTAGGGATAGATGGAACATACTTCAATATCATAAAAGCCATATACAAAAATAATTCCACAGTTAATATCATCCTTAGCCAGGATACTCTGAGGATTTTTGCCTAAAGTGAGGAACATGACAAGGATATCCATGCTCACCACTGTTGTTCAACATAATACTGGAAATCCTAGCTTTAGCAATCAGACAATAAAAAGAAATAAAATCATCTAAATTGGCAAGGAAGAAGTCGACGTTTCACTCTTCACAGATGACATGATACTCTATGTAGAAAACCCAAAAGACCCCATCCAAAAATTTCTAGAACACATAGAGGGTTTCAACAAAGTGGTAGGATATTAAATCAATGCACAGAAGTCAGATGTTTTTTTTATACACTAGCAATGAGCCAGAAGAAAGAGAAATCAAAGTATCGATAGAATTTACAATTCCACCAAAAACCATAAGATACCTAGGATTAACCCTAACCAAAAAGATTAAGGATCCATAGTCTGAAAACTATAGAATACCTATGAAAGAAATGGAGGAAGACACAAAGAAATGGAAAAACACTCCACACTCACGGATTGGAAGAACAAATATTGTTAAAATGTTTATGCTCCCCAGAGTAATGTACACATTCAATGAAATCCCTAGCAAAACACCATCAGCATTTTTCACACTGCTGAAACAATCCTAAAATTTGTATGGAACCAGAAATGGCCCCAAATCGCCAAAGTATGTTGAAAAAGAAAACCAAAGCTGGAGGCATCACAATTCTGGACTTCAAGCTGTATTACAAAACTTTAATCATCAAGACAGTATGGTACTGGCACAAAAATAAACACACAGTTCAGTGGAACAAAATAGAGAACCCAGAAATGGACCCTCAACTCTATGGTCAACTCATCTTCAACAAAGCAGCAAAGAATATCCAATGGAGAAAAGACAGTCCCTTCAACAAGGGGTGTTGGGAAAATAGGACAGTGCATGCAGAAGATAAAATTTCAACACTTTCTTATGCCATACACAAAAATAACTCAAAATGAATGAAAGACCTCAGTGTGAGAAAGGAATCCATCAAAATCCTAGAGCAGAACACAGGCAGCAACCTCTTTAATCTCAGTCACAGCAACTTCTTGCTAGACACATCTTCAAAGCAAGAGAAACAAAAGCAAAAATGAAGTATTGGGACTTCACGAAGATAAAAAGTGTTTGCACAGCAAAGGAAATAGTTGACAAAAGTAAATGGAGGCAACCGACAGAATGTAAGAAGATATTTGCCAGTGCCTTGCTGATAAAGGGCCAGTATTCAATATCTATAAAGAACTTCTCAAACTCAACACCCCAAAACAAAAAATCCAGTCAAGAAGTGGGCAGAAGACATGAAGAGACATTTCTGCAAAGAAGACATACAAATGGCCAACAAACACAAAAAAATGCTCTACATCATTGACATTGGAGGACGTACAAATCAAAACCACAATGGGATACAACCTCCTACCAGTCAGAATAGCTTAAATGAACAACTCAGGAAACAACGCATGTTGGCAAGGATGTGGAAAAAGGGGAAGCCTTTGGTATTGATGGGAATGCAAACTGGTGCAGCCACTCTGGAAAACAGTATGGAGCTTCCTCAAATTTAAAAATAGATCTACACTATGACCCAGGAATTGCACTACTTATACTTATACAAAGTACACATAGTGATTTGAAGGGGCATGTGCACCCTAGTGTTTATAGTAGCAATGTCTACAATTGCCAAAATATGGAAAGAGCCCAGATGTCCATCAAAAGATGAATGCTTAAAGAATAGGTAGTACACACACACACACACACACACACACACACACACACACACTGGAATATTACTCAGCCATCAAAACAAATGAAATCTTGCCATTTGTAATGACATGGATGGAACTAGAGGGTATTATGCTAAGTGAAATAAGTCAGAAAGAGAAATATCATATGATTTCACTCATATCTGATATTTAGAACAAAACAGATGAACATAGGGGAAGGAATGGAAAAATAAAATAAGAATGAAACAAAGGGAGACAAACCATAAGAGACTCAACTCTAGGAAACAAACTGAGGGTTGCTGGAGGGGAGGTGTGGGGGGGATTGGGTAACTGGGTGATAGGCATTAAGGAGAGCATTTGATGGAATGAGCACTGTGTGTTATATGCAACTGATGAATCTCTAAATTCTACCTCTGAAACTAATAACATGCTGTATGGTAATTATATTGAATTTAAATACAAAATAAAAACAAAAAAACATAAAATAGAATGACATAGGGATCAGAATCCTGTAGTTCTTTTTGCCCTCGTCTTCATCCCCATGGTGGCCCCTGAACTCTATAGAGTGCACGTCTACATAGTTCCATGTTTGACTAAAATAACATAACATTTCTAAATAAAAACCAAAACAAAACACAAAACCAAAAAGAAAGAAAAACAATGTGTTTTTTCTCTACAGCTTCTGTTAATGTTTTTATTTTGTCTTTCATTTTCAGAAATTTAATCATAAAGTTGTCTTTGCATGGAGTTTTGGGGCTTTTCCTATTTGATGTCACTTCCTTTAATCTGTAGATTTGTTTCTTTCATTTTATTTATTTATTTATTTGTTTGTTTGTTTATTATTTGTTTCTTTCATTAAATACAAGAAGTGTTCAGCCATTATTTCTTCAAATACTCTTTCTTTCCCATTTGCTTCTCCATTCCTTCTGGCATGCTAGTGATACAAATCTTAGGTTTTTGTTATTGTCTTTTGGGTCCCTATGGCTCTGTTCATGGTTGGTTTTTTCCCCCCTACTATTTTCTATTTTATCTCTGGTGTTCATATTGGATAAAGTCTAGTGACCTCTTTTCAAGTTCAATCATTCTATACTTTGCCATTTCCATTCTACTGAACCCATATAGATTAGCATTTTGTTAAAGATTTTATTTATTTGAGGGATTGAGAGAGAGAGCACATTAGCAGGGGCAGAGGGAGAGGGAGAAGCCAACTCCCCACCAAGCAGGGAGCCCAACGCAGGGCTTGATCCCAGGACCCTGGAATCATGACCTGAGCTAAAGGCATACACTTAACCAACTGAGCCACCCAGGAACCCTTATAGATTAGTATTTGAAAAAAAAAAATTAAAAGTTGTTAGTATAAATGTTAGTTGTATATTTTCCATTTTTAGTAACCTCTATTTCTTTGCTGTGATTTTCTATTTTTTCATTTGTTTCAAGAAAATTTATACTTGATCAGATATTTGCATTGTAACTTAGACAATTCAAAATCTTAATGTTGGTTTAAGTTGATTACATTTTCTCAATCAAGTTGTGATTTTCTTATATTTTGGCATGACAAGTGATTTTGCATTATATTCTGTAATTTTGTCTATTAGGTTAATAGACTCTGGGTCCTATTTAAATATTTTATTTTACAATGCAGATACTATGTTTAGGTTTAGCATACAGGTCTTAGCCTACCTTGATAGGCTGAAAAAAATATATATATATAATATATAATATATATATATATATATATATATATATATATATATATATATATATATAATTTGAGTATAGTTGACACACAATGTTACATTAGTTTCAGGTGTTCAACAGAATAATTCAACATTTCTATACATGAATGTATGCTCACTACTAGCATAGCTACCATCTGTCACCACATAACACTATTACAATATAATAGCCTCTATTTCTCATTCCCCTTAATCCATTTTGCTCATTCCCCACTTCTTCTCA
Source organism: Ursus arctos (assembly GCF_023065955.2). Classification (NCBI taxonomy): domain Eukaryota; kingdom Metazoa; phylum Chordata; class Mammalia; order Carnivora; family Ursidae; genus Ursus; species Ursus arctos. The sequence continues at coordinate 46,873,763 of NC_079873.1, forward strand.
TATGGCAACCATCAGTTTGTTGTCTGTATTTATTGGTCTGTTTTTGCTTTTTGGTTGTTTCTTTATTTGTTATTGTTTTTTTAGATTCCAAATATAAGTGAAATAATATAGTATTTGTCTTTCTCTGTTTGACTTATTTCACTTAGCATAATACCCTCTAGTCCATCCACGTTATTGCAAATGTCAAGATCTCATCCTTTTTTATGGATGTGTTTTTTATATATATATAATATATATATATTATATATATATCTTCTTTATCTACCCATGTAATAGTGGGCACTTAGATTGCTTCCATATCTTTGCTATTGCAAATAATGCTGCAATAAACATAGGGTTGCATATATCTTTTTGAATTCATGTTTTTGTTTTCATTTTCATTTTTTAATTGAAACATAATTAGCATATAGTCTTTTTTATAATAATTTTTTATTATGTTATGTTAGTCACCATACAGTGCATCCCAAGTTTTTGATGTAAAGTTCCATGATTCATTATTTGCATGTAACACCCAGTGCACCATGCAATACGTGCCCTCCTTAGCATATAGTCTTATATTATGTTCAGGTGTACAATACAATGATCCAACAATTCTATATATTACTTGGAGTTCATTAAGATAAGTGTACTCTCAAGTCCCTCATCTATTTCTTCTTCCTTTGTTTTCTTTCTTGAATTCCACGTATGAGTGAAATCATATGGTATTTGTCTTTCTCTAATTGACTTATTTCACTTAGCATTATACCCTCTAGATCCATACATGTAGTTGCAAAAGGCAAGATCTCATTATTTTTTATGGCTGTATAATATTACATTGTATATATAAGACATCTTCTTTATTCATTTATCTATGGATGCATGCTTGCATTGCTTCTGTATCTTGGCTATTGAAAATAATGTTGTAATAAACATGGTGGTGCATATATTTTTTAAATTAGTGTTTTTGTATTTCTGTGTACATACTCAATAGTTGAATTACTAGATCATATAGTATTGTTATTTTTAATTTTTTAAGGAATTTTAATTTTGTTTTTTCATAGTGGCTTTGCCAATTTATATTTCCACCAATAGTGCACGGTGGTTCTTTTGTCTCAACATCCTCCCCAACACTTGATATTTATGATCTTTTGGATTTTTAGCCATTTTAGTAAGTATAAGATGATATCTCATTGTGGTGTTGATTTGCATTTCCCTGATGATTAGTAATATTGAGCATTTTTTGGCTAAAATTTTAATTATGGTTTAATTTCATAGCCATTCTGTTTTTATTTTGATTGATTTGGTGTCATCAGAGCTCCACTAGACCCTATTGGTGGAAAGTATTTCCATATCCCGGGCCTCTGGGTGCTTCTATGTTCCCTGGCATTTCAGGTGGAAGGAAAAGGAGTTTCATGGCCACAGTGTAAAAGATGTTTCCTTGGCAGGAACTTGTGGTAGGACACAATGCAGTGCTGTGGATGATGGAGAGCATTTCTTGAACCAGACACTTGTTGCAGTGGGATTCTTTTATTTGTGTCCCTTTGCTTCCCTGGTGTCTCTGGTCCAGTGAGGGGATTCTTATGCCTATAGGACTAAAAAGGGATCTGCTTGCCTGGTCCAATAATTTCAAGGTGAAGAGAGTTTTATGACCTACGGGGAAGAAAAGACTCTCAGGCCAGACTGCTTGCGGCTGGGTCTCTCTTGCTAGTTCGGTCTGTCCACCTTGGTACCTTTTAGCATTATCAAGACCTGCAGAGAAGGAGAAAACTTCTCCGGTGTCTTATACCTGGTAGGGCTCCCAATGTATTCCCCCTTGTTGTCAGTGTCAGAGGAATTCCCTCTCAATCCAGGAGAGAAATATGCCTGCTTAGGCTGACTTTTGAGGTTGAGGGTCAGGAACAGCTGGGTATGGTTCATGTTATTTTGGTGTGTGTGTGTCTGTGTGTCTGTGTGTCTGTGAGTGTATGTGTGTAGACTGTAAGATGGCCTGCTGACATGTTGTTCTTCTAATCCTGAAATCACAAACAAATTTACGTTTTTCTTACCACAGAGTAATTGTTTGGTTGTCTCTTATATTATTTCAAGTGTTTATAGTTGTGCTTAGTGGGTTGGGGCCAGGAGAAATAGGTCTACCTCCTCTTGTACAGACTGGATGTTCCCGCAGTTACTTACTTTTAGCAGAATATACCTAGCGAAATTATGCTTTAGAATGAAAAATTGGATTTTTAATGGTAAGAGTTCTGGTGACTGGTGGTCACTCAGAAGTAGACAGCACTACAAAAACTGTTTTCTCCTGCACATGCAGGCCTTTGTTCATCATATGGCAAAGAGAAGAGTAGTACCCTATTCCCTGTGAGCCCACGGGGAGATGGAGAGAGTAAAGGGCAAATTACTTATTTTTTTCACACATTTTATTGATGAAATTCTAATAACAATAATAAATGCAATGTAATTATAGTTATTATTTTATAGTTGAATATGATTTTTTGGAATACAGGTTTATTCTTGAAAAGAACACTTTTTAAAAATAGTGACTTTATTTTTGTATATTTATTGTAATTTCATTTCAATTTTATTGAGATATAATTGACATACATCACTGTATAAGTTTAAATTGTACAGCATAATGATGATTTAAGATGACAGAGGAGTAGGAGGATCCTAAGCCTGTCTTGTCCCTTGAATGCAACTAGTTATCAAATCATTCTGAACAGCCAAGAAATCAATCAGAGTTCTGAGAAAACAAATGCTGTAAGTCTACAAGTAGAAGAGCAACCACCTCTTAGAAGTTAGGAGGTGCAGAGACTTTAATCTGGTGTGATATATCTCAGGATATGGCAGTGGGGAGGGATCCTGTTTAAGGATGCTGCCGCAAAGTATTATAAGCAGCTGAGTGTAAAATTGGAACTTTCACAAGTCTGCTACAGTGAGGGACATCCCTGGCTTAAAGGTGTCCAGGTGGTGAAATGGGACAGAATCCCATGCATGACAGTGTGATCTGAGGATCCCCGGGGTCCCAAGAAGAATGGGTGGTGTCTAAGTGTGGCAGGGTTCCTAGGCATTGGAACATAGAAGTCAACTGAGAAGAGTGTCTAAGTGCCCACTTTCTGTTCTGTGTTATCATAAACTGTGAATGACTGCATGATTGTTCTATCACTTTCCTGGGATGGGTACAGCAAAAAGGAGAAGCATGGTGAGACCCCCCACATACACACCCGCTGGGAGGAACAACATGGGTCCTTTCCATGGGAGTCCCTAAAATTTGTAGTTTTGAAACTCAGGCGTGTGCCTGAGATAAAAATGCTCAGACACAGGCAGGGTGAACACAAGGTTCTGATGGAAAGCAGGGAGACAAGAGTGATTGATTGCTCTTCTGTGAGGGCTCACTGAAGAGTGGGGGGGCATGAAACTTCAGCTCCAGAGATAGAGAGCTGGGTACCACCCTATTCATCCTGCCCATCAGTGCTGAAAGTATCTAGAAAGAAAGACAGTGCCATCTAGTGTAGCCAAGAGTCTCTTACCCCAAGCCCTGCCACCCTGCCCACTGGAAGTGCATTTCCACTAGGGGAAGTCCACCTGAGAATCTGCACAACAGGCCCCTCCCCTAGAAGACCTGCACAAACAACTGTCTAGCTTGAAGTTTACTGAACATAGAGGGCTGTGGAGCTTCAGGTCTTGAGGAAAACCATGTATAGCATTATTTGTATTAGTCTTTAGTTTTTTATTATTATTTTCAGTTATCTTATTTTTTCAATTCTTTTTATTATTTTTACATCTTTCTTTCTCTTTTCTTTTCTTTCTTATTTTGGGATCTGGTTTCTTTGAACAAGTACACCAAAACACACCCATGATCTGTTTTGTTTTGTTTTGTTCTGTTGTTATTGTTGTTTTTCTTGTTTTTTATTTTTTCCTTTCCTATTTCTTTTCTGGACAAAATAATTAGATAGAGAAATTCAGCCAAAAGAAAGAAGAGGAGGTAATAATCAAAACCGGGGATTTAATCAATATGGATATTTAATCAAAATGTCTGAACTAGAATTTAAAACAACAATTATAATGATACTAGATAGGCTTGAAAAATGCATAGAAGACACTAGAGAATCTCTTACTGTAGAGATAAAAGAACTAAAATCTAGTCAGGCAGAAATTAAAAATGCTAATCCAGAGATGCAGTCCCAAGTGGATGCCATAAAAATGAGGATGAACAAAGCAGAAGAGTGAATCAGTGTTATAGAAGATAAAGTGATGAAAAATAATGAAGCTGGAAAGAAAATTATTAGATCACAAAGGTAGACTTAGGGAAATCAATGATTCCATAAAGCAAAATAATATCTGTATCATTGGAATCTCAGAAGGTGAAGAGCAGGAAAGGGGAGCAGAAGATTTATTTCTGTATTACTATATACTTCCCTCTTTTCACAAGAAAATTTTGGAAAGACCACGAATACATGGAGGTTAAAGAACATCTTACTGAAGAAAAAAATGGGTTAACCAGGAAATTAAAGAAGAACTTAAAATACATGGAAGCAAATGAAAATGAAAATACAACAGTCCAAAATCATTGGGATACAGCAATGGTGGTCCTAAGAGAGAATTATACAGCAATACAGGCCTTCCTCAAGAAGCAAGAAAGTCTCCAATACATAATCTAAACTTACACCTAAAGAGCTGGAGAAAGAACAGTAAATAAAGCCTATTTCCAGCAGAAGAAGGAAAATAATTAAGAACAGAAATAAATGATACAGATTTTTTTAAAAAAAGCAGAACAGATCAACAAAACTGGGAGCTAGTTCATTGAAAGAATTAACAACATTGATAAACCCCTAGTGAGACTTATCAAAAAGAAAAGAGAAAGGACCCCCCAAAATTAAATTACGAATAAAAGAGGACAGATCATAACCAACACCACAGAAATACATACAAGGTAACAGAAGGTGGGGCAAGATGGTGGAGGAGTACAGGACCCTGTTTCAACCAGTCCACTGAATTTAGCTGGATATCTACCAAACCATTCTGAACACCCACGAAATCAGCCTGAGATGTAAGAATATATATCTGGATCTCCACAAGCAGAAAATCTCAGGCAGTCATGAGGTATGAAGGGCAGAGTCATGATTCTGAGGGCAGATATCTGAAGATAAACAGAAGGGGGAGGGAGCTGCAATAAGTTGGCCCCTGGAAAGTGATATAACACCAGAGTGCAAAAGCCTTCTGCATTGGGGGACCAGCTATAACTTGCAGAGCAGTAGCTGCAGGCTGGGGATAGCTTGACAACAGCACTGAAACAAGATCCAGGAGCTGCGGGGGTGTGCACATGAACCCGGGGCCACTCTCCTGAAACCAGGACCGCTTGTGGTTTTATTTTATTTTATTTTATTATTATTTTTTTTGGAAATTCCATGGGCTTTATTATCTCTGTCCCAGAAACAGAAGGCCAAATATAAATTTATTCTAGATCATAGTATCACAATGTCATTTATTCCAAAATTCATCTAAAGATTCACTGCAATCCCAGTAAAAATACCAGCATGTGGATATGACACCAAAAGCATGAACAACAAAAGAACAAAGAGATAAATTGGACTTGTGGCTTTAGAACCACAAAGGGCAGAGACAAGCAGGGCTCCTGAGTCAACCGCTGAGGGTTGCTGGGGCATGCACCACCTGTGGGAGGCTGCGGTGTTTAGCTGTGCTTACAGAAACAGAGACTGTGTGTTCTGGAGGGTTCAGAGAAGAGCAGACTGTGATTGCTCTGGGTCAGAGGTCTGGGTGCAGGCATTTTTCTTTGCTCTGACCCTGAGAAAAGGCACAGAAAGCCACCAGAGAACAAAAGATCAAAAAAACGGTTTCAAGGGAGCCCAGCCCCCTGATAGGGGACAGGGAAACTCCGCCCAAGCAGGGTTGCCTGAAAAACAGCAAGGCAGGTCCCTTCCCCAGAAGACAAATTGGAAGAACAAGAGGACAACAACCCTAGGGTCCCCATAAAACTGTAAAACCCCAACACCAGGGGAAAATAGTATATTGAGCTCAAGGCATTGTCTCACGCCTTGTGTATTTTTCAGATACTTTTTTTTTCTTTCTCATGTTTCTTCTGTTTTTTCTTTTTACTTTTCTCATTTCATCTAGATGTTTAATATAACATATTTCATAGTAGCTTTTTAACGTGTACTTTTTCACACCTATATTTTTATATAAATATAAACATCAATTTAGTCCTTTTTTCCCTATTCAATATTACCTTTATATATATATACACCAGTTTTCTTTTCCCTGTAACTCTGGGAAGTAGTGTCCTCTAACAAACAGAACAAAATACATCCAGGAAGAACTGAAACACCCTGCCTTGCCCACACTAAGAGATTATAGCCCCCTTCCCCTCACCCCCCTTTTGTTCTCTTTTTTTTTAATTTTATTTTTTTAATTTTTTAATTTTATAAATTTTATTCCTAGGTTTCATTTTGGCTTTGTTTTTTTGGTGGTGGCTTCCAACCACCCTGGATTTTCTCAGGGTGCATCTTGCCTAGATTGTGGTTGATATTTTGGACTCTGTACATTCCCTCAACCACCCCTTGACAGGATGAATAGGAGGAGGAAATCCCAAAAAAGAAAAGAACCAGAGACGATGCCCTCTCCCACAGACCTAATGGATATAGATATAAGCAATATGTCAGAGATAGACTTCAGGGTAGCAATTATGAAGTCAATAGCTAGGCTTGAGAAAACCATTACCAGCAATATAGAATCTCTAAGGGCAAAAATGAGAGCTAATCAGACCAAACTTAAAAATGTTATGAATGAGATAGAGTCTAAACTGGATACTCTAACAGCAAGGGTAAAAGAGGAAGAAGAATGAACAAGTGATCTAGAAGATAAACTGATAAAAAGAAGGAACAGGAGGAGCTCTGGAACAAACAGCTTAAAATCCATGAGAACAGACTTAGATTAACAATGCCATGAAACGTTCCAATGTCAGAACTCTTGGGATCCCAGAGGGGTGGAGAGACAGAGAGAACTAGAAGGAATATTTGAGGAAATCAGAACTGAGAACTTCCCAAATCTGGGGAAGGAAACAAGTATTCATGCCCAAGAGGCAGAGAGGACCCCTACCCCAAGACCAACAAGAACAGACTACTGCCCCAGCACATAATAGTAAAACTCACAAATAAATGTTAGATCCAAGGAAGCCATCCTGAGAGCATCTAGGGGGAAGAGATTTCTTATATACAGAGGGAGGAACATCAGAATAATGTCAAACCTGTCCACAGAGACCTGGCAAGCCAGAAAGGGCTGGCAAAATATATTCAGGATACTAAATGAGAACATGTAGCCAAGAATACTTTATCCAGCAAGGCTGTCATTCAGAATGGGTGGAGAGATAAAGAGCATCCAGGACTGGCAGAAACCGAAAGAATATGTAACCACCAAGCCAGCCCTGCAAGAAATACTAAGGGGAATTATACAAAAGAAAGACCCCAAGAGTAATATAGACCAGAAATTTACACAGACAATCCATAGAAACAAGGACTGTACAAACAAAAGGATGGCAATAAATACATATCTTTCAGTAGTTACTCTCAACGTGAATGGCTTCAGTACTCCCATGAAATGGCACAGGGTTGCATATTGGATACAAAGACAGGACCCATCCATATGCTGTCTGCAGGAGACTCATTTTAAACCTAAGGACACCTCCAGACTGAAAGTGAGGGGATGGAGAACCATTTTTTCATGTCAAAGGACCTCAAAATAAAGCTGGGGTAGCAAATCTTATATCAGACAAATTAGAATTTAAAGCGAAGACTGTATTAAGAGATCCAGAGGGACACTGTATCATTCTTAAAGGGTCTATCCAACAAGAAAATTTAACAATTGTAAATATCTATGCCCCCAACATGGGAGGAGCCCACTATATAAGCCATCTGTTAACCAAAATAAAGAATCGGATAGATAATACACTATACACTGAACTTAAAAAAAATACAAATGATTATAAGAGAATACTATGAAAAATTATATACCAACAAATTGGGCAATTTGGAAGAAATAGATAAATTCCTAGAAACATATACACTACCAAAACTGAAAAAGGAAGGAATAGAAAACCTGAATAGACCCATAACCAGGAATGAAATTGAAAGTATAATCAAATATCTCCCAATAAACAAGTGCCCAGGTCCAGATGGCTTACTAAGGGAATTCTATCAAACACTTAAGGAAGAATTAATGTCTATTCTTCTGAAAGTGTTAAAAAAAAAAAGAAAAAGAAAGAAAGAAAGAAATGGAAGGGAAACTTCCAAACTCATTCTATGAGGCCAGCATTACCTTGATCCCAAAATAAGACAAAGACCCCACTACAATGGTGAATACAGAACAATATCCCTTATGAATATGAGTGCAAAAACTCTCAACAAGGTACTAGCTAACAGGATACAACAGTAAATTAAAAGGTTTATTCACCTTGACCAAGTGGGATTTATTCCCACCACAACAGTGATTCCTCAATCATATATCAGTCAACATGATACACCACATTAATAAAAGAAAGGATAAGAGCCATATAATTGAATATAAAAATAGTAAATTAAGAAATTAAAAAAATAAAGCTCAGATTACTGTAAAACAAACAAACAAACAAAATATGATACTCTTAATAGATGCAGAAAAAGAATTTGACAAAATGGAGCATCCTTTCTTGATAAAAACCCTCCATCATGTAGGGATAGAGGGAACATACCTCAACATCATAAAGGCCACATATGAAAGACCTACAGCGAATATCATCTTCACAAGAAAAACTGAGAGCTTTTCCCCTAAGGTCAGGAACACAAAAGGCATGTCCATGCTCACCACTGTTGTTCAACACTGGTCTGGAATTCCTAGCCTCACCAATCAGACAACAGAAGAAATAAAAGGCATTCAAATCAGCAAAGAAGGAGTCAAACTTTCACTCTTCCCAGAAAACATGATACTGTATATAAGAAACCTGAAAGAATCCACCAAAAAAAAAAAATGCTTGAACTGATACAGGAATTCAGCTAAATTGCAGTATATAAAATAAACGCACTAAAGTCTGTTGCATTTCTATACACTAACAATGAAGCAGTGCAACGAGAAATCAAGGAGTCGATCCTGTTTACAATTGCACCGAAAACTGTAAGATACCTAGGTATAAACCTAACCAAAGCGGTAAAAGAACTGTACACTGAAATATAGAACATTTATGAAAGAAATTGAGGAAGACACAAAGAAATGGAAAAACATTCCATGTTCATGGGTTGGAAGAATAAATATTGTCAAAATGTCTGCTCCCCAGAGCAATCTACACATTCAATACAATCTCTATCAAAATACCATCAGCATTTTTCACAGAGCTGGGACAAACAAACCTAAAATTTGTATGGAACCAGAAATTACCCCAAATACCCAACGTATGTTGAAAAAGAAAACCAAAGCTGGAGGCAACACAATTCCAACTTTAAGCTGTATTAGAAAGATTTAATCATCAGACAGTATGGTACTGGCACAAAAACAAACACACAGATCAGTGGAACAGAATAGAGAACCCAGAAATGGACCCTCAACTCTATCATCAATTCATCTTCAACAAAGTAGGAAAGAATATCCAATAGAGAAAAGAGTTTCTTCCACAAATGGTGTTGGGAAAATTGGACAGCCACATGTAGAAGAATGAAACTGCACTAATTTCTTACACCATACACAAAATTAAAGTCAAAAATAGATGAAAGACCTAAATGTGAGACAGGAATCCATCAAAATCCTGGAGGAGAATGCACACAGCAACCTCTTTGACTGCAGCCAGAGCAACTTCTTGCTAGAGACATCTCCAGCAGCAAGGAAAACAAAAGCAAAAGTCAACTATAGGACTTCATCAAGATAAAAAGCTTTTGCACAACAAAGGAAACAACAAAACTAAAAGGCAACCTACAGATCGGGGAAGATATTCACAAATGACATATGAGATAAAGGGATAGTATCCAAAATCTATAAAGAACTTATCAAACTCAATACCCCAAAAAACAAAACAAAAATCCAGCCAAGAAATGGGCAGAAGACATGGACAGACATTTCTCCAAAGAACACATGCAAATGGCTAACAGACCCGTGAAAAAATGCTCAACATCACTTGGCATCAGGGAAATAGAAGTCAAAACCACAAAGAGATACTACCTCACGCCTGTCAGAATGGCTATATTTGACACCTCAGGAAACAACAGAATTTGGTGAGGATGCAGAGAAAGGGGAACCCTCTTCCACCATTGGGGGAAATGCAAATTCGTGTAACCACTCTGGAAAACAGAGTGGTTTTGAGGTTCCTCAAAAAGTTAAAAATAGATCTACCCTATGCCCACCTATTGCACTACTAGGTATTTTTCCAGAGGATACAAACAGTGATTTGAAGGGGCACATGCACCCCAATGTCTATAGCACTGATGTCTACAGTAGCCAAAATATTGAAAGAGCTCAGACGTCCATCAATAGATGAATAAAGAAGAGGTGGCATATATGTATAATGGAATATTATTCAGCCATCAAAAATAATGAAATCTTGCCATTTACAATCACGTGGATGGAACTAGAGGGTATAATATGATAAAAAGAGAAAGCAGATGGGGTGCCTGGGTGGCTCACTCAGTTAAGCATCTGCCTTCAGCTCAGGTCATGATCTCAGGGTCCTGGGATTGAACCTCACATCAGGCTCTCTGCTCAGCGGGGAGTCTGCTTCTCCTTCTCTCCCTGCCTGCTGCTCCCCCTGCTTGTGCTCTTTCTGTTAAATAAATAAATAAATAAATAAATAAATAAATAAATAAATAAAATCTTAAAAAAAATTTTTTTAAAGAGAAAGCAGGAAAATAAAAAGGAAAATTTTTCCTTGTGATAGAACTTAGGATTTACTCTCTTAACAACTCTCATATATATCATAGAGCAGTGTAAACTATAGTTACAATGTTGTATATCTGTGATTTCTATTTATTTTTATTTTTATAAAACTGGAAATTTGTCCTTTTTGACCACCTTCCTCCAATAATTAACTTTTTAATGTAAAGGTTCCCCTAGTCACTTCGCTTAGGTTCAAAATTTTTATTCCCTGTTATCAAAATCAACTGAACTGTAGCTGTCATTGATAATTTGTTGTGAGCTTTTATGTATTCATCTTTGAAAAAGTCTTCTCACTGACAAAGTACTGCCAGATATTGATAATAATGAATGTGCTTATTATTTTTAGTAAACATTTTTAAGACTTATTTATTTATTTTAGAGAGAGAGAGAGAGCAAGCATGAGTGGGAAAGGCAAAGGGTGAGGGAGAGAGAAACTCAAGTAGAGTCCATGCTAAGCACAGAGTCCAACATAGGGCTCGATCTCACAACCCTGAGATCACAACGTAAGCCAAAAGGAAGAGTTGTTCACCCAACTGACTGCACCACCCAGGCGTCCCTTTAGTAATCATTTTTAAGAATACATTTAAATACATTCATAATGTTATGCCACCATCATTTTTGCCACTATACATTTCTAGAATTTTTTCATTGTCTCAAACAGAAATTCTCTACCTATTAAACAATACCTCCCCCATCTACCACACCCGCAGCCCCTGGTAACCTCTTCTCTACTTTCTCTCTCTATGAATTTGCCTTTTCTAGATACACCATATAAGTGGAATTATACAATATTTGTCCTTTGGTGTTTGTTAAAAGATTCATCCATGTTGTAGCATGTATCAGAATTTTATTCTTATATAAGGCAGAATAACATTCCTTTGCATCCTGTATATACCATATATCTTTTTTTTTTACAGAGTTGCCCAATGTGGCACTCAATCTCATGACCCTGAGATCATGACCTGAGCTGAAATCAAGAGTCAGAAGCTTAACTGACTGAGCCACCCCAGTGCCACTATAACATGTATCTTTTATCCATTCATCTATTGATGGATATTTGGGTTGTTTTCACCTTTTGGCTACTGAGAATAATGATGCTTTGAACATTGGTATACAAGTATGTATTTGAATTTCTGCTTTCAATTCTTTTGAGTATATCCATAAGAGTGGAATTCCTGGATCATATGGTATTTTTCCATATAGTTTTTTGAGGAACTGCCATGCTGTTTTCCAAATCAGTGCAACATTTTACATTCCAATCAGCAATACACAAGGTTCCCAAATTTTCCACATCATCACCAATACTTATTTTCTGTTCTTTTTTTCTTTCATAATAATCCAATGGGTATGGAGTGGTTTCTTACTGTGGTTTGGATTGCATTTCCCTAGTGACTAGTAATGTTGAGCATATTTTTTATATGGTTACTGGCCATTTGTATATCTTCTTTGGAGAAATGTCTATTTAAGTCTTTTGTGCATTTTTGTATTGGATTTTATGTTGTTTTTCAGTTGTGACAATTCTTTATATATTCTGGATATTAATCTCTTATCAGACATATACTTTGCAAATATTTGCTCCTATTCTGTGGGTCTTCTTTTCACTCTCTCAATAGTGTCCTTTGATGCAGAAAAGTTTTAAATTTTGATGATATTCAATTTATCTTTTTTTTCTTTTATAGCCTGAGTTTTTGGTGTCATATCCAAGATATTACCATGAAATCCAATTTCATTAAGCATTCCCCCTGTGGTTTCTTCTAAGTGTTTGATAGTTTTAACTCTCTCACATTTAGCTCTTTTTAATTCATTTTATGTTAATTTAGTATATGGTATAAGGTTAGGGCCCAACTGCTATATTTGACATGTGGATATCCAGTTTTCCCAGAAACAATTATTAAATGTACTGTCCTTTCCAAATTATTGATTTTTAAGATTTGTTTTAAGGAAGTGATGTCAGGAAGTTGGCTGAAGAGTTCTCCACTTTAATTTCCTAATAGAACATCAATTGACCCACAGATGAAAATACTTTTATGAGAGTCTGAGAATCCAGTGGAGAAGTTACAGAACACTGTTGGATCAAACAAAAAGAAATCTGAGAATTGATACATTGAAGAGGATAAGAAGAGCAGTTACACTTTGTCCATGTCACCTTTCCTCCAAAGTGGCATGGCCCAGGGCCGAGAGAAACCCCCAGAGCCCACAGTTTTTTCCACAGGGGAACGAGATGTGGGTGAGCACCTGGCTTTCCAAGACATTCAGGATGGTGCTCAACAGGCCCAATTATTTCTCACTTCACCCAGATTACCAAGGTGATCTGTAAGACTGAGAAGTTAGGATAGGCTGAGAGCATGGCAGCCAGGGCTCAGAACCCCTTAAAAGAATACTACTAATTGTTTCATGGTTCCTCCTATTAATCAAACCATGGATACCATCAGTAATCTTGCCCATGAACAGCTGGGGATGCCTCACCAGGTGAATATCTTAGGTGGAACACCTAAGCTGACACATGGGCATCCAAAATGCTCTGACCACTTTACCTACACTCTCTGTATTCCTTCCATGGCTGGGTCCTGACAGCCACACCTGAAAACAACAAATGCTAGTTTTTGCAGATGGCTAGGGAGCAAGTGCAAAAAGTAGTCCCAACTATGAAGGATTGGGAGAAAGCTCACAAACTCAAGCATCTTAGGGCAGTGCCCTAGGGAAAACAAATAAGAGGTTCTCGGCACATGGCCTGGATTTGTAGGACTGAGAAAAGGCATAAATATAACAGCAGGAAAATACCCATCATTAGGAACATTCTCCTGGATATATCATATGTTAGGTCACAAATGAGTCTTAACAAGTTTACGTTGATTGAGATCATATCAAGTAATTTTTCCAACCCCAGTGGTATGAGACTAGATTTCAATAACACCAAAAGTGCTGGAAAATTCACAAACATGCACAAATTAAACAATACATGCCTGAACAATGGGTCAAGGAAGAAATTTCAAAATGTCCTGAGACAAATGAAAATGGAAACACACCATACCAAAACTTACAGGATGTAGCAAAACAGTTCTAAAGGGAAAGTTTATAGTGACAAATGCCTGCATTAAAAGAAAATATATATCTCAAATTAACAACTTAATTTAACATCTTAAGGAACTAGAAAAGGAAGAACTAAACCCAAAGTTAGCAGAAAGAAAGAAATAACAAAGATCAGAACGAAAATTAATGAAATAGAGAACAGGAAAAAAATAGGTAAGATCAACAAAACTAAGAGCTAGTTTTTGAAAAGATAAAAAAAAGTTGACAAAACTTTAGCTAGACTATGATGAGAGAAGACTAAAATAAATATAATCAGAAGTGAAAGAGGAGACATTACATCACGTGCCCTCCTTAACGCCCATCACCCAGTTACCCCATCCCCCCACCCACATCCCTTCCCACAACCCTAAGTTTGTTTCCTGGAGTCAAGACTCTCATATAGTTTGTCTCCCTCTCTGATTTCTTCCCACTTAGTCCCCCCCCCACCCCTATTGTCCTCTGCACTATTCCTTATGATCCACATATGAGTGAAACCATATGATAATTGCCTTTCTCTGATTGACTTAACTCTCTTAGCATAATACCCTCCAGTTCCACCCATGTCAATGCAAATGGTACATATTCATCCTTTCTGATGGCTGAGTAATATTCCATTGTATATATGAACCACATTTCTCTATCCATTCATCCATTTAAGGACATCTTGGCTCCTTCCACAGTTTGGCTATTGTGGACATTGCTGTTATGAACATTGAGGTTCATGTGTTCCTCCTTTTCACTACTACTATACCTTGGCTAATTGAATTTAAATGGGACAAAAAGATATAATAAAAGAAAAAAAGAGGAGACATTACAACTCACACTGCAGAAATAAAAAGGATCAAGAGAGACTACTATGAACAATAGTAATTCAACATATTGGAGAGAAGGAATGGATAAATTCTTAGAAACATACAACCTACCAACACTGAATCATGAAGCAAAAAGTCTGAATAGACCAATAACTAGTGGGGGCGGGGGTTCAATCAGTAGTAAAAATCTCCCAACAAATAAAAGTACAAATCAGATGGCTCTATTAATGCATTCTACCAAACAATTAAAGAGGAATGAATGCTAATCTTTCTGAAACTCTTCCAAAAAACTGAAGAGGTGGGAATACTTCCAAACTCATTTTACCAGGCTGACATTATTCTGATACCAAAGCCAAAAAAGAACACTACAAGAAAACAGACCAATATCTCTGATGAATATAGATGCAAAATTCCTACATAAACCACTAGCAAACTGAACTCAGCAGGACATTACAATGTTCATATACCACGCCCAAGGAGAATTTATCCCTGGGATACAAGGATGGTTTAACATATACAACTTAATAAATGTGATACAACACATTAACAGAATGGAGAATAAAAATCACATCATCATCTAGATGCAGAAATAATATTTAACAAAATTCAACATACTTTTATGATAAAAACTCTCAATAAATAAGTATAGAAAAAATGTATCCCAACATAACAAAGGCCATGGCAAGCCCACAGCTACCATTGTAATCAATGCTGAAAAGTTGAAAGACAAAGATACTCACATTGACTTGTCAGATGTAAGATGTCAGGGATGTAGGACCCACAGTCTCGGAGGATCCTGGGAGGCCATGGTGGGAGACACTAGGGCGGTGAAGGTCAAGACAGCTCCCTGACTTGGGGGTGTGAGGTTAGTGGGTAGTTATGAGGATAAGCAGGAACACACACCCCAGAGCCTCTGAGCTCTTACATAAGACTTGGATTCGCCCAGCGCCTGGTCTCACCTACCAAGTATAACACTTGAGAGACTTGGTTGGGAGTTAAGATGGCAGAGGAGTAGGGGGCCCCTTTTTCAGCCGGTCCCCTGAGTTGAGCTGGATAGGTACCAGACCAGCCTGAACATCCACGGAATCAGCATGAGACGCAGGAATATACATCTGGATCTCTACAAATGAACATCTCCAGTGCTGAGTACTGAGGTACAAAGCGGGGAGCCATGAAACCACGCACAGATATTGGAAGATAAAGGGAAGGGGGAGGGAGCCACCACATTCGGGTGCCGGGGGTGGTACCCACCTGCACGTGGGAGTGGGCAGACTCGCGGACCGGCACCCGTGAGAGAACAGACTGAGACCATGAGCCGGGGAACGCACGCCACCAGACTGAAACGCAGCTCCGGTGTGCTCATTGGAAACAGAAAGAGACCGGGAGCTCTGGGAGCACACGGCTGGCAGTGTTAGAAACAAAAAGGACAGAGACGAGCTGGCCCTGGAAGTGAGGGCTGGAATGCCGGGTGTGGGGCGCACATCCTGGGACGCTGCAGGGTTGAGCAGCACCAACAGAAACAGAGTTAAAGTGCCCAGAACATCAGTGGAGAACGGTCTGCAATCCCTCTGTTCTGAGACAGAGGCTGAGATTCGGCCACTGTTGCTCTGACTCTCAGAAGAGGCACAGCAAACCCACCAGGGAAAGCAGCCAGAGAACAAAAGCCTGGAAATACCGGCTCACATTGTGCCCATCCCTATCACCCCTAGCAGGGGACATGGAGACTCTACCAAAACAGGGTTGCCTGAGTATTGGCACGGCAGGCCCCTCCCCCAGAAGGCAGGCTGAAAAATCAAGAAGCCCACATCCCTAAGATCCCTATAAAACAAGGGAACATGGCCTGGGTCCCAGTCAATAATTTGGGCTCTGGACAACCCCGCAACCTCTCCTCATCAGAAGGACGAGAAGGAGAAATCCCCCCCCAGCAAAGAAAAGACAATGAGTCTGTGGCCTCTGCCACAGAACTAATGGATATGGATATAACCAAATTATCAGAAATGGAATTCAGAGTAACAATGGTCAAGATGATGGGTATACTTGAAAAAAGTATTAATGAAAATGTTAATGAGAATATAGAATCTCTAAGGACGGAAATGAGAGTGAATCTGGCAGAAATTAAAAATTCTATGAGCCAAATGCAGTCAAAACTAGACGCTCTGACGGCCAGGGTGAATGAGGCACAAGAACGTATCAGCGAAATGGAAGATGGGTTAGTAGAAGAGAAAGCTAAAATAGAATCTGGACTCAAAAAAATCCATGCTCAAGAACGTAGGTTACAGGAGATTACTGACTCAATGAAACGTTCCAATGTCAGAATCATCGGTATCCCAAAGGGGGTGGAGAAGAACAGAGGTCTAGAAGAGATATATGAACAAATTATAGCTGAAAACTTCCCTAATCTATCAAGGGAAACAAACATTCGTGTCCAAGAGGCAGAGAGGACCCCTCCCAAGCTCAACCACGACAAACCTACGCCATGTCACCTCATAGTGCAATTCGCAAATATTAGATCCAAGGATACAGTATTGAAAGCACCCAGGACAAAGAAATTTCTCATGTACCAAGGCAAAGGTATCAGAATTACGTCAGACATGTCTACACAGACCTGGAATGAGAGAAATGGTTGGGGGAGCATGTTTAAAGCTCTTTCAGAGAAAAACATGCAGCCAAGGATCCTTTATCCAGCAAGGCTGTCATTCAGAATTGATGGAGAAATAAAGACCTTTCAGAATTACCAGTCATTGACCAGTTTTGTAACCACGAAACCAGCCCTACAGGAGATATTAAGGGGGGTTCTATAAAAGTAAAAAGGCCCCAAGAGTGATACAGAACAGAAAGTCACAATCGATAGAAATAAAGACTTTACTGGCAACATGGCATCATTAAAATCATCTCTCTCAATAATCAGTCTCAATGTAAATGGCCTAAATGCTCCCATAAAACACCACAGGGCTGCAGATTGGATAAAAAGACATGACCCATCCATTTGCTGTCTACAAGAGACTCATTTTGAGCCTAAAGATACATTCAGACTGAAAGTAAAGGGAAGGAATACCATCTTTCACACCAAATGGACCTCAAAAGAAAGCTGGGGTAGCAATTTTCATATCAGACAGATTGGATTTTAAACTAAAGACTATAGTTAGAGACACAGAAGGGCACTATATTGTTCTTAAAGGATGTATGCAACAAGTGGATATGACAATTATAAATATATATGCCCCCAACAGGGGAGCAGCAAGATACACAAGCCAACTCTTAACCAGAATAAAGAGACATATAGATAAAAATACGTTAATAGTAGGGGACCTCAACACTCCACTATCAGAAATAGACAGAGCACCCATGCAGAAAATCGACAAAGAAACAAGGGCTTTGAATGCCATACTGGACGAGTTGGACCTCATAGATATATATAGAACACTACACCCCAGAACCAAAGAATACTCATTCTATTCTAATGCCCATGGAACATTCTCAAGAATAGACCATGTTCTGGGTCACAAAACAGGTCTCAACCGATACCAAAAGACTGAAATTATTCCCTGCATATTCTTAGACCACAACACTCTGAAATTGGAACTCAAATACAAGGAAAAATTTGGAAGAAACTCAAACACTTGGAGACTAAAACCATCCTGCTCAGGAATGACTCGATAAACCAGGAAATCAAAAATCAATTTAAACACTTTATGGAGACCAATGAGAATGAAAACACAGCAGTCCATAACCTATGGTATACTGCAAAGGCAGTCCTAAGGGGGAAATACATAGCCATCCAAGCCTAACTGAAAAGAATACAAAAATCTAAAATGCAGTTTTTATATTCTCACCTCAAGAAGCTGGAACAGCAACAGAGGGACAGGCCTATTCCATACACGAGGAAGCAACTGACCAAGATTAGAGCAGAAATCAATGAATTAGAAACCAGGAGTACAGTAGAGCAGATCAACAGAACTAGAAGCTGGTTCTTTGAGAGAATTAATAAAATTGACAGACCACTGGCAAGACTTATCCAAAAGAATAGAGAAAGGACCCAAATTAATAAAATTATGAATGAAAAAGGAGAGGTCACAACCAACACCAATGAAATTGGAAGGCTTATTAGAAACTTTTATCAACAGGTTTATGCCAATAAATTAAGCAATCTGGAAGAGATGGAGGCCTTCCTGGAAACCTATAAACTACCAAGACTGAAACAGGAAGAAATTGATTTTTTAAACAGGCCAATTAATTATGAAGAGATTGAGTCAGTGATAAATAACCTTCCAAAAAAAATAAATAAAACTCTAGGCCCGGATGGTTTTCCTGGGGAATTCTCGAAAACATTCAAAGAAGAAATAATACCTATTCTCCTAAAGCTATTTCAAAAAATAGAAACAGAAGGAAAGCTACCAAACTCATTCTATGAGGCCAATGTTACCTTCATCCCCAAACCAGGCAAAGACCCCTTCAAAAAGGAGAATTACAGATCAATTTCCCTAATGAATATAGATGCCAAAATCCTCGACTAGATCCTGGCTAATAGAATCCAACAGTACATTAAAAGGATTATTCATCATGACCAAGTGGGATTCATCCATGGGATGGAAGGGTGGTTCAACATTCGCAAATCTATCAGTATCTTAGATTTTATCCTGAAGGAAAAATTCAAAAATCATATGATTCTCTCAATAGATGCAGAAAAAGCATTTGACAAAATACAGCATCCTTTCCCGATTTAAACCCTTCAGGGTGTAGGGATAGAGGGTACATTCCTCAATCTCATAAAAAGCATCTATGAAGAGCCTACAGCCAATATCATTCTCAATGGGATAAAGCAGGAAGCCTTTCCCTTAAGATCAGGAACACGACAAGGATGCCCACTCTTGCCACTATTATTCAACATAGTACTAGAAGTCCTTGCAACAGCAATCAGACAACAAAAAGGGATAAAAGGTATCCAAATCAGCAAAGAAGATGTCAAGCTGTCTCTCTTCGCAGATGACATGATACTCTATATGGAAAACCCAAAAGAATCCACTCTCAAAGTATTAGAAGTTATAAAGCAATTCAGTAACGTGGCGGGATACAAAATCAATGCTCAGAAATCAGTTTCATTTCTATACACGAATAATGAGACTGAAGAAAGAGAAATTAGGGAATCCATCTCATTTACAATAGCACCAAAATCCATACGTTACCTTGGAATTAACTTAACCTGAGACGTAAAGGATCTATACTCTAGAAACTATAAATCACTCTTGAAAGACATTGAAGAAGATACAAAAAGATGGAAAAATATTCCATGTTCATGGATCGGAAGAATTAACATAGTTAAAATGTCCATGCTACCCAGAGCAATGTACACTTTCATTGCTATCCCAATCAAAATACCAATGATATTTTTCAAAGAAATGGAACAAATAATCCTTAAATTTGTGTGGAACCAGAAAAGGCCACGAATCGCCAAGGAACTGTTGAAAAGGAAAAACAAAGCTGGGGGCATCACAATGCCAGATTTCAAGCTGTACTAAAAAGCTGTGATCACAAAGACAGCATGGTACTGGCACAAAAACAGACACATAGACCAATGGAACAGAACAGAGAACCCAGAAATGGACCCTCGGCTCTTTGGGCATCTAATCTTTGATAAAGCAGGAAAAAACATCCGTTGGTAAAAAGACAGTCCCTTCAATAAATGGTGCTAGGAAAATTGGACAGCAACATGCAAAAGAATGAAACTTGACCACTCTCTCACACCGTACACAAAAATAAACTCCAAATGGATGAAAGACCTCAATGTCAGACAGGAATCCATCAAAATCCTAGAGGAGAACATAGGCAGCAACCTCTACAACATCGGCTAAAGCAACCTTTTTCATGACACATCTCCAAAGGCAAGAGAAAAAAAAGATAAAATGAAATTGTGGGACTTCATCAAGATAAAAAGCTTCTGCACGGCAAAGGAAATAGTCAAAAAAACTAAGAGGCAGCCCTCGGAATGGGAGAATGTATTTGCAAATGATGCTACAGATAAGAGACTGGTATCCAAGGTCTACAAAGAACTTCTCAAACTCAATACACGAGAAACAAATAAACAAATCATAAAATGGGCAGCTGATGTGAATAGACACTTTTCTAATGATGACATACAAATGCCTAACAGACACATGAAAAAATGTTCAAAATCATTAGCCATCAGGGAAATTCAAATCAAAACCACACTAAGATACCACCTTATGCCAGTTAGAGTGTCAAAAATTGACAAGGCAAGAAACAACAATTGCTGGAGAGGATGTGTAGAAAGGGGATCCCTCCTACATTGTTGGTGGGAATGCAAGTTGGTACAGCCCCCTCTGGAAAACAGTGTGGAGGTCCCTTAAAATGTTAAAAATTGAGCTACCCTATGACCCAGCCATTGCACTGCTGGGTATTTACCCCAAAGATACAGATGGAGTGAAGAGAAATGCCATATGCACCCCAATGTTCATAGCAGCATTGTCCACAATAGCTGAATCATGGAAGGAACCGAGATGCCCTTCAACAGATGACTGGATTAAGAAGTTATGGTCCATATATACAATGGAATATTACTCAGCTATTAGAAAGAACGAGTTGTCAACATTTGCTGCAACATGGACGGTACTGGAGGAGATAATGCTAAGTGAAATAAGTCAAGCAGAGAAAGACAATTATCATATGATTTCTCTCATCTATGGAACATAAGAACTAGGAAGATCAGTAGGGAAGAAAGGGATAAAGAAAGGGGGGGTAATCAGAAGGTGGAATGAAGCATGAGAGACTATGGACTCTGAGAAACCAACTGTGGGCTTCAGAGGGGAGGGGGGTAGGGGAATAGGATAGTCTGGTGATGGGTAGTAAGGAGGGCACGTATTGCATGGTGCACTGGGTGTTATACGCAACTAATGGATCATCGAACTTAACATCAGAAACCAGGGATGTACTGTATGGTGACTAACATAATATAATAAATAAACATTAAAAAAAACTGGCACTGCAAATATTTAAAAAATTAAAAAAATAAAAGCATACAAATCAGAAAGAAAGAACTTAAATTGTTCTTTCTTGCAGATGGTATAACATTATATAGAAAAAATCCTAAAGACTCCACCAAACAACAAAAATAGCAAACTGTTGGAACTGTTAAATGAATTCAGTAAAGCTGAATAATACAAAATCAACATGCAAAAACCAGTTGTGCTTCTTTCTACAAACTACAACAAACTATCTGAAAGAGAAATTAAGAAAGCAATCCCAGTACAATAGCATCAAAACAATAAAATATTTAAGAATAATTTTAATAAAGGAGGTAAAAGGCATGTATACTAAAAACTTTAAGACATCAATGAAAGAATTGGTGAAGACACAAATAAATGGAAAGATATTCTGTGTTCTTGGATTGGAGAATTAATGTTGGTCAAATTCCCATACCACCCAAAGCAATTTATAGATTCAACGCAATTCCTATAAAAATTCCAATGGCATTTTACATAAAAATAGAAAAAACAATCCTAAAATTCATCTGCAACCCCCACAAATCATGAATAGTCAAAACAATTTTGAGCAAGAACAGAGCTGGAAGTATTACATTCTTGAGTTCAAACTTATTATAAAGGTAATCAAATAAAAGAAAAGTATAGTACTGGCACAAAAAACACATAGACTAAGGAAACAAAATAGAGTGCACAGAAATAAACCCAAAATTAATCTTTGACATGGCACAAGGAACAAACAGTAGGGAAAGATAATCTCTTCAATTAGTGTTGCTGGGAACTGGATATTCACATGCAGAAGAATGAAATTGGTCCCATATTATACCACTTACAAAAATTAACTCAAAATGGATTAAAGACTTAAGTGAAGGGACACTTGGCTGGTGCAGTCAGCTAAGCATCCAGATGAAACCAATTCTATGGTATATGTTAAGTAACTTGAATTTAAATTAAAAAAAAACCAACTTCTAAGTTGCTAAGAGATTAAATATTACTCGTTCCTACCACAAAAAAGATAATTATATGATGCAATAAAGGTGTTACCTAACACCTTGGTGGTAATAATATTGCAATAAGAATGTATCAAAGCAACATGTTGTACATTTCAAACTTCAACAATGTTATATGTTAATTACATCTCAATAAAAACATTTTATTAAAAAATAAAATAAATTTAGGGGAATAGGTAACTTACTGAATAGTGGGACATGTCACAGAGTCAAGGGAAGAATTGAATCAGAAATGTCAGGAACTAGGTCAGCTCTGGGCAGAAAAGCAGTATGAATTTATGGATCTTCTCTCCAGTTTTAATGTGACTTTCCCCCAGTAACCCCTATGTCTGTTTCTTTCTTTCTCTTTCTTTCTTTCTTTACTCCGAAACCAAAATTTTATTTATTTATTTATTTATTTATTTATTTATTTATTTATTTTAACACGTAGTATTTGTTTCAAGGGTTCAGGTGTGTGATTCATCAGTCCCACCACAACACATACCCTCCCCAATGTCCGTTTCAATTAAAAACGTCATGTTTCCTGGAAAGAGAAACTGATTGTCCCAGTTGGGTCAGGGTTCTTCCCTTGAATAAGTTCTTATGGCCAATAGGGAAGGTTTATATATCACAGACACCAAACATAGCCATTACAGCACAACCTATGGTTTTAAACCAGTTCTAAAGAAGGTAAATCCTTGTTGATTGGACACCCACTCCATTCCATGTAGTACCTACTAAAGTCTAATATCAAGAGGAATGAGATTAAGAGAATGTGTTCACTTGCCCCAGAAGATTGATATTACAAGCCTTTTCCTGTCATAAGAACTTTCTGCCATCAGTGAAGTAACCAAAGGGAACTGACAGAGAATTTCTGAAATAGAAGGAGCCGTTGGCCACTATTAATTCAATCTTCTCATTGTACAATGCGTAATATGAGGCTGTTGCAAGCAGTCTTTTATGTAGTCAAACAGCAAATAAGTGGTATACAAGAAACTTCTGACCTTTAATCCTGTAGCCCATTTCTTTGCCTATGTTCTGCAATGCTTAGTACTGTACTGATACCATAACCATGGTATCTTTCAAACCTCTCATGATATCATGTCAGATATAGGCAGGAACCTAGAAGAAGGTATCTGTCATCCATGGCGAGAAGTCCAGAAAATTGGGCCAAGCTGAAGAGCTTCTATAGGCAGATAGCAGAGATTGTAACCCATACACATGATGGATGAGTAATCAGGGAAATGCTAATGACACTTTAAGACAGGACTCAAAGACAGAAATCTTTTCCTTCTGAGCTTTCTCTTCTTGAGGCTTAAGAGCCCTAGGTCCTTCCACTGGGAAAGGAAACTGGCTGCCCCCTATGACCTTGTGTCAAGATCACAGCTTACAGAATTACTCAACCCATCCTTCTTCCTTTACGTAACAAATATCCCTAATTTCAGCTGCTTCTCTTTGTCTTTAACCAGCTAACATCTGGCAAATTGGGTTGTCTGTTCTTCCCAATATCATGACTGACTATAAGGTCAGTTTAGGAAATACAGTGTAGTGGGTAAATGTGTATATCTGGAGCTATACTACTTGGGCTCAAATCCCGGTTTTACCATTTCATAGTATCAAAAACCATTTGATTTTTGGCAAGTCACTCTACTCCCTGGGCTTTTGTTTTCTTACCTATTAAATAAGGAGAATAATAATGCCTACTTCATACTGATGTTGTGGGAATCAAATGAATTCATGCATCTTTGGGGGCATGAGAGAGCATATATAAATAATCTGACTTCAAAGAAAGAAACACATCTACAGGCAAAGATTCTGTTAATTCAGGTGAACCAGGCCCTCAAGAACTATGCACACTAGCACTGACTTGACAGAACTAAGAACACTTGAGTCAACCATCAGCAATCAACTCTAAATCCTAGAAGCCAACCTAAAAGCACACTGCCAGTAAGTCACTGCTCCAACTACCATTGGAAACTCAGACCTGAGGCAAGGTATCCAGATGGATATTCTAAGGGAGAGCAACCATCTAAGGTGGTTCATAACAGTTGCGTCTCCCTTTTGCTGCCTTCTTTTTTGGTTGGTTTGTTCTTTTTGTATTTTTTGTCTGTGTTATTCTTTTTTTTAAATCAAAGTATAATTAACACAGTGTTTTATTAATTTCAGGTGTTTGTTGTTTAAAAAGAGGTAACACCCGGATTCCAGAAGATATTGCCTTCAATCATTTTTTTCAACAAATATTGAGCCCCTACCATATGTCAACCACTGTTCAGTATGCTGAGAATACACCAGAGATCAAAATAGAAGTCCCTGCTCTTAATGTGTTTATACATTAGTGGAAGGGTCATCACAGAAACAATATAAGATTGTTTTAGATTGTAATCAGTACTATAATAAAAATAAAATGAGATAAGGTAACAGACAGTGCCTGGCTATGAGAATTACTTTAATCTGGGTGGTCAGGGAAAGCTTCCCCGAGGTCTAGAGGACATTGGAGCCCACCATGGATAGAACTAGATAGGACGAAAAAAAAGTGTGAAGTCCCTTAGTTCAGACAGATATTCAAATACTGGAATAAAAAGGAGATCAGTATGGGTAGAGGAGAGTGAATGAGTTTCAACAAATCAAGTCAAAGAGGTAGGCAGGAGCTGGATCTAGAGTTAGTGATGGGTTGGTGGGTGTAGTAGTGGAAATCGTGAGAAGTGGTCAGATTCTGGACACATTTTTAAGACAGAGCCAACAGGGTTTCTTGAATAACTGAATGTGAAGTAGAAGAGAAAAAGAGGAGTGAAGGATGGCTCCAAGATTTTTGGCCCGAGCAACCAGGTATTGCCATTAACTAGAATGGAGAATGACTTTAAATATGATTTCTGATAGGTCATTCTGGAGTTCCAATAATACTTGTGGATGGGATTTCAGGGCCCTCTGATTTTGAGCTGCTTAGTTGGAGTGAGGCAGCAGTGTGGTACTACTGCTTTGTGTGAGCTAGAGGTATGAAACACCTTTCCCCCCACCCTCTTATTCTCATGAGAAACCTGGAGACTTACACAGATGAGAGATAGAAAAGGCTGAGTACACTGGGACAGGCAGAAGGGAGAGGCCAAGGGACAGCAGATCTGCTGTAGGGACTTCAGTCCAGAAACTGTATGGGAGTGGGCGGAAGCAATGAGAGCGCCGCAATAACTTTCTTGGGGATTTGGCAGCCTAAGGAACCACTTTTTACCACAAATAAAGTAAAGAAAAGAGATGGGGTAGCCTATGGCAGTGGCCTGGCCAGCCCAGAAGGAGTTTGGGTGGAGCCCATTGTGCAAGCTTGGGGCAGAGGGGGAGGGGAAGCCGCCACCTCAGCTTCCTAAACTCAGTAGAAAGGTCAGAGGTATTGTTGTAAAGGCAAGAAGCCCTGTGATTCTGTGTGTCCGCCAAATAGAGACAAAAACCCAAGTTGTGTGACGCAGCTTTAAAGGGGCTGATGATTGACAGAATGTGTAGCGGTGAATGGGGTGGAGCCGCTGGGTGGGGTCTGGGTCAGGCAGCTGGGAGAAACCAAAAGGAAGAAAAAAGAAAACCATTGCCCCTGATGTTGCTAATGCCGGGAGGGAACCTAGCCAAAAAAAGAAACGAAAAGGAGGATTTTAGAGCTCACCTCCACTCCTATCCCCGGTCAACTCTCTCGAACACTTCTGTCTCCTTTTGAGCTAATTAAAATCGAGTAAACACCGGCCCTAGTCGGTGCCCATTCCCCCCAGCTCTCCACTGAACTAGGTTTGTGGTACCGGGGAGTGAGGACCCCGAGTACACCAGCTGAACCCCGGCCCTGCCCGGTCGGCCTTGGCCCAGGGTTGGGAGCAGAGGATGCCTTCGGAGGTGCAGAATCCGAAAGTAAGTCGCTTTTATTTTGCCTGCCCACCCCCTCGCCTTCCTTTTGCCACCCTCACTGGGGTCTCTCCCTGTGCTGCGAAGGAGCCATTTTACAGGAGGATCCAGAGGGTGGAGCAGAGTGGGATGGGGTAAGGGGAGGGAGGGGAGGAGGGGTGGTGCTTTAGAGCCTAGGGGAACTGCCACCCACGGGATAGGCGCTCACAGTTTGACGGTTGTATGGATAAAGCCCTGATTTCCCCTCCTGTCATTAGAGCCTCGACTTACCCCCTCCAGGCATTCTTTCTTTGTGTCACTCTCCAGCATCCCTATCAGGTTGCTTAAACCCTCTAGCTTTGAGCTGGGACGGCTCCATCTTGCCTGGCTTCTTAAAGGGACAGTGCAGCAGTTCAACTAAGGGAAATCTCTACTGGAAATTCAATTTGGAGAAGGATGAATTGACTCACCTTAGTATGACACTACATGTGTTGGGGGAATTTGTGTGGGGAGGACAGCTTTTTCTTTCTCACACCAGCCTCCTAAGGTGGTTCTACTGTCCAGTTTATTCTCAGGAGGTGCACCTTGGGCAATGTTGCCAAGTTGCACATTAGTTAACTGCAGAGTCAACTGACTCTGCAGTTTTAGCTGAAGGGGCAAATACTCTGTTTCCTGAGAGGTGACATGGCTGTGTAGATGGCTTGAAAAAATTTATTCTTTCTACAAATATTTATTCAATGCCAGATTTATTGCCTGTGGCTGTTCCTGCTGCTGAGTGGTGTCTATAATATGTCAAGGCCATGTAGAATGGCGTCAGTGACTCCTTTCTTAACAGATTGGTGGTCAAGCTTTCTTCCTAGGTTATAGAAATTAATGTTGAATTTGATTCCAACATTTACCAAGTATCAGTCATGTTAAAGATCCAATGGGTCACGTTTATTGTCTTTCCTTTAGTAACAGACACCAGTATGTCCAAGCCAAGTAACTGGGAGATCCAGCTGGAAAAGATAGGAGCTCAAGTCAAAATAGTATGCAAAGAGAGAGGGGCTGGATGCTTTAATAGGGAAATTAAGGCCACCTTGGGTGATCTGTCATTACCATGTTCATGTCCAGTCAGGAAGATTGTGTTGGGGAGGAGGGCTTCACCAGCTCCCTTCTGCTGTGAAATAGAATAACTTGTGTGGCGATTTGTTAGAAAGCCTCATACAGACCAGTGACATCTCTTCCATGTTTGTCTCTCTCACGATTTCTGCTTACGGAGAGTAGCAGGACTGGATGGAGCCTGATGATATCCCATAGGTTAAAGAGATAAAAACATGTTGTTTGAGGTTTTAGGGCTCGTATTTCATTCTGAAAGTTTCTGCTTGGTCAGTGGAATGCCATGGCTCCCAGTGCTCTGCAGTTTACCAGTTCAGCTGTCTCTGGCATTAAATGCAAGGCACAGAACCCCTCTCTTCTTTAATGTACTAGGTTTCATTGCATCCTTGGTGCTAATTCCTATCAAGAACATGGGTCAATTCTAGGTTTCCAGGCAACATTTAGCTCAAGTACCTTCTTCCATGCCCTCTTTCCTCAATTGGTTTTCCAAACCTCAAAACGACCTTATTCTGAATGGCTAGTATTATTGAGTCCACCGGATTCAGATAAAGAAGAGAACTTCACTTAGCTTTCTTTCTCCATAAAGTCCCTGGCCTATGGGTTACTTAAAACACAGGAAACATGAATTCAGCTGGAACTCTCCTAGTAACTTTCATCAGTGGGAATACAGTCTTGTCCCAGGGCCAAGAGCCACTTGTACATGTCATACCCACTGAACTCTGCTATCCACACCCTAGCATGGAAGGTAGAGACAGAACTATGTGTTGGTTCCATAGCCAGCTTCCTGCATTTGGTATGCATGAAATATGTTAAGAACTGCTGTGCTTCCATTTCTAACATTTGATTGTCACTTTTTGTTAATATTGGTTTGTTTTTCTTTGGTTGTTTCTAGTTGCAGGATGTGGGAACTAGGCAGTTCTTAGCTGTAATAAAAGATCATTGCTGAACTATGGCTATTCTCTTCCTAGGACAATGAAAGTTTTGTGAACCCACCAGCAAGTACTACAGGCAAGCAATAGAAATCTTTCTCCAAGGGCTTCAAGTGTCTTCCTCAGAGCAATTTAAATTGTTTGGTGTCATTTGTTCTGCTTTTTGGGATTGTGGAGAATTTCTGTCTATGTGGAGGCAAAAGAGTTTTATTTATTTATTTTTTAAAGATTTTATTTATCAGAGAGAGCACAAAGCAGGCGGAGCAGCAGGCAGAGGAAGAAGCAGGCTCCCCACTGAGCAAGGAGCCTGATGCTGGACTCGATCCCAGGACCCTGGGAACATGACCTGAGCTGAAGGCAGACGCTTAACCAACTGAGCCACCCAGGCATCCTGGCAAAAGAGTTTTATGAAAGATAATTGCAAAGAGGACACTATACCTACACTCTTTTCTCTGTGTTTTACCAACAGTAGGTTCGACTTCCAATTCCTCTTCTGGAATAAATGCATAGATCTGGGGGCTAGGCTAGACTAGAATACCTTTCCTCTACATTTACTTTGGTCTGAGTTCCTTCCTAGTTGTTGTGCAGCCTCCAAGGGTAGGGAGCTATGATAGACAAAGATATCAACACAAAAATACATTATGTTATGATATTCATTAATTAGTTAATTCAACAAATACTGAGAATTTACTCAGTGCCATCAGTGCACAAAACTCTGGGGATATATAGCAGTAAACAAAACAAAGCCCCTACACTCTTGGAGATTATATTATAATGAGGGTGTGTTGATGAAGGAGAAAGACAATAAAGTTGTTTGTTGCTCTGGGATATGGTAGGAGAAAGGATATAAAGCACTTGGGGTTGAGCAGAGCTCTTTGATATAGAGCATTCAAGGAAAGCTTCTTTGACATGGTGATATTTATGAATATATCTGACTGAAGTAAGAGAACCAGCCATGAGAATACCTGAGCAAAGAGTGTTCTAGACAGAGGAAATAGAATTTGCAAAGCCTTGCTGTGTTCAAGAAACAGCAAGAAGGCCCATGTCACTGGAGTAGAAACGAGAGTGGTAGGACATGAGATCAAAGAGACAGAAAGACAGAGAAGGTCGGATTTTATAAGACCTTGTAAAGACTTTGGGTTTTATTCTGAGTGAGTTAGGAAGCCATTTTTTAAAAAGATTTTATTTGTTTATTTGAGAGAGAGAGAGAGAGCACACGAGTGAGAGAGCATAAGCAAGGGGAGCAGCAGAAGGAGAGGGAGAGGAAGAGGGAGAAGAGGACTCCCCACTGAGCAGGGAGCCCAATGTGGGGCTCTATCTCAGGACCCTGAAATCATGACCTGAGCCGAAGGCAGCTGCTTAACCAACTGAGCCACCCTGGCACCCTTAGGAAGCCATTTTTAAAGAAAATAAATAATCAACAGTTATATTATTTAAAATTCTACTCTAGTAAGGAGGATGAATCTTCAATTGTTCATCTTAACACTAGATTATTTATGTTTTAATGCTTTGGATATAATCCTCCTTTAAAAAAACTTTAGAAAGTTTATGGCTGAATTCATGTCAGCTAATAGTATTTAATTTCATACTAACCATTGTTTTATAACATAAGTATCTGAAAACAGTTTCAAACACATTTGAAACTACTTAAATACTTAAAGTCTTTTCCATGTACTTTAATTAAAAATCACAATAAATTTATTAGCACTAGAATAATGGTTAAACTTTTAATGAAAACATCGTAAGTTTTTGTAGTACTATTTTATTCTATCACGAAATGGTGAAATTATTGACCTGGAAGCTTTTCTAAGCCTTCAGTCTTGCTGGCACACATGAGTTCTTCTGGGTTATTCACTATCCATCCCAAGTCCTTCCCAGTAGGGAAATGTGTTTCATGTATCATTTCATTTAATTTTCATAATAATCTTGTATGCCTTGTATTATTTCCATTTTACAGATGAGGAAACTAAGGCCCTAAAAAACTAATGAAAAGTAAAGTGTCTTACTCAAGGTCACACAGCTAGTAAGTGGAGGAGGATCCATTCTCTTCTATACCTTCTGAGAAGTTGTTCCATCAGTTTCCTTCTCTCCTGTCTTCCTTGACTTATTTTTCTTCTTTGGTTCTCCCACCCATCCAACTATACCCACGTATTTATTGAAGATCTACTCTGTGCCAAGCCCTCTATTCAACACTTTATGTGTATCAATTCATACAAATCTCATAACAACTTTATGAAGTAAGTAGTATTATTTTCCCCATTTTTTGGTTAGGGAAATTGGGGCACATAAAATCAAGCAACTTGCCCAAGTTTACACATCTAGCAAGCGGCAGAGCTGAAATTTGAACCCAAGTTCTACAAAGTCTATGCTTTGACTATTATGCTATACTGCCTGATCTTCAGCTTGCAAACACATTCTTTCCCTGGTCTAAATCAATCTTTCTTTAACAACACTCACTCAAATTACCACTCCATTTTTTTTCAGTTTCTATTTAAATCATTACTGAAATTGCCCTTGCCAAATTTACCTGAAGTTCTCCTAAATGTCATGTCCATTGCTTTCTCTTTTTAGATTTTCAACATAGCTGACTCTAGTACATTTGAAGCAGTTGTGCATTCCTCTTTTTTTAAGATTTTATTTATCTGAGAGAGAGCATGAGAGAGAGAGAGAGAGAGAGAGAGAGCAGGAGCAGGG
This sequence comes from Ursus arctos, assembly GCF_023065955.2. Lineage (NCBI taxonomy): Eukaryota > Metazoa > Chordata > Mammalia > Carnivora > Ursidae > Ursus > Ursus arctos. The sequence goes on from NC_079873.1 coordinate 46,905,079, forward strand.
GGGCGGGGCAGAGGGAGAAGCAGACTCCCCATTGAGCAGGGAGCCCTATGCAGGACTTAATCCCAGGACCGTGGGATCAAGACCTGAGCCAAAGGCAGACGCTTAATAACTGAGCCACCCAGGCATCCCTGTGCATTCCATCCTTCTTTAAAACCTTCCCTTCCTTGTCTTCCATGACAATACTGTATCTTGGATTTCTACCTACCTCTCTGACTGTTGTTTTCATTTTCTTCTCTAGCCATTCTATAACCTTTTTGTGTGTGTGTGTGAGTTATCTCATCCACTGAAGAGTTTCAACTGTCATTTATATGCTGATGATGGCCTGTATGACAAATTGCATCTCCAAGCTGAATGTTTTTCCTGAGCCTGGACCTACCCATTTATCTGTTAAGTGGACATCTTGACACCTCATACTTAATATGTCTAAAACTGAATTCATCATCAAACCCTTCACTCCTATTTCTATCCCTGTCAGTCACATAGTCAACCAAACGATGAAGTCTAGAGTCATCTATTACTCTTTCTTCTCTTCACCTTCCAGATTCTGCTTCTTGAATCTTTGTATGTTTCCTACCCCACCTTGTCATGTCTTTGCTTAATTTTTCAATATATCTGATCTGGCCCATTAAAATAGCTCTTTTACTGTCATTTTATTGCCTCTAATCTCTATGGCTTTTGTTAAAGATGAAATTATGTCCCTCAAAATATTTTTCAGTTTTAATTCCTAATACCACAGAATGAGACCCTATTTGGGGAAAGAGTATTTACAGAGGTAATCAAGTTAAAATAAGGTCATTAGGACAGGCCCTAATCCAGTATGACTGGTGTCCTTATAAAAAGGGGAAATTTGCACACAAAGACAGACTCACAGTAGAAGGAAGATGATATGAAGTATAGGGAGAAAGCCATCTGCAGGTCAAGGAGAGAGGCCTAGAACAGATTCTTCCATCACAGCCCTCAGAAGAAATTAACCCTGTTGACCCCTTGGTTTTAGACCTTTAGCCTCCAGAACTGTGACAACAAATTTCTGTTTAAGCTACCCACTTTTTAGTACTTTGTTGTGGCATTTCTAGCAAACTAATAAGGACTCTAGTCTCTATATTAAGATGTTTCTAAAATACATGTTTTTATCTTGCCAGTCCTATGTTCAGAATCCTTCAAAGATTCCCCATCATTTATAGGATTAAATCCCTGCCTTTTAGTAAGATGCTTCAGTTTGTCATCAACCACCTTTCATGTTTATTGCCTATGACTTTTCCTCATCACAGGAGCCACATTAAACAAACTGCTACTACTTGAGCAAAACATGAGGGGAGGGGGTGGGGGAATGGGATAGACTGGTGATGGGTAGTAAGGAGGGCACGTATTCCATGGTGCACTGGGTATTATACGCAACTGATGAATCATCGAACTTTACATCAGAAACCAGGGATGTGGGGGCGCCTGGGTGGCACAGCGATTAAGCGTCTGCCTTTGGCTCAGGGCGTGATCCTGGCGTTATGGGATCGAGCCCCACATCAGGCTCCTCCGCTATGAGCCTGCTTCTTCCTCTCCCACTCCCCCTGCTTGTGTTCCCTCTCTTGCTGGCTGTCTCTATCTCTGTCAAATAAATACATGAAATCTTAAAAAAAAAAAAACAGGGATGTACTGTATGGTGACTAACATAATAAAAAAACATTATAAAAAAAAAACAACCAACTTCTGAACAGAAAAAACAAACAAACATGGTCTTTCACAAGCACCATGCTTCATTTATGCTATTAGAATTTCCAGAAATGTCCTTCTCCCTCTTACAATATGAACTACCCCACCTCCACCTTTCCTTCTACTCCATTCTTCTCTTTTTGGTAAGCTATGCATATCATGATACCCAAATCAAGTATTATCTTCTCTGTGGAGCCTAGCTGACCTTGAAGTTTAGGTAGGGTTTGGGTTGCCTGAGTGGATGAGAAAGGGTATTCTAAGCGGGAAGAACCATATAGCCAAAGGCAGGTAATGAACATCAACATAATGTGGGATAGAGGAGGATGAATTAGGGTTAAGGAAGGGGTAAGGTTAGAGAACTCTGCCTGTGATGATAATGTAAGTAGGACAATAGCAGCTGCTGGAGAAGCAGCAGAGTCAATATTCTTCCTCCATAGTGTCTCATGGAAACAGCTAGGACTCAAAGAATGTTATTATATAGCTAGTGTCACCTGATGCTGAGATGGCCAGTATTTTGTTCCTTGGAAAACTGGTCTTTCTAATAGCTCCTTGAGCTGGGGACACTTTTTCTGGTCAATGATGGCATGGTAATAGAGCAGAATATGTTTTAAAATGTTCGGAGTGCTAAATTGTGGAAGGAGCCGAGATGCCCTTCAACAGATGACTGGATTAAGAAGTTGTGGTCCATATATACAATGGAATATTACACAGCTATCAGAAAGAACGAATTCTCAACATTTGCTGCAACATGCACGGCACTGGAGGAGATAATGCTAAGTGAAATAAGTCAAGCAGAGAAAGACAACTATCATATGATTTCTCTCATCTATGGACCATAAGAACTAGGATGATCGGTAGGGGAAGAAAGGGATAAAGAAAGGGGGGGTAATCAGAAGGGGGAATGAAGCATGAGAGACTATGGACTATGAGAAACAAACTGAGGGCTTCAGAGGGGAGGGAGGTGGGGGAATGGGATAGACTGGTGATGGGTAGTAAGGAGGGCACGTATTGCATGGTGCACTGGGTGTTATACGCAACTAATGAATCATCGAACTTTACATCGGAAACCGGGGATGTACTGTATGGTGACTAGCATAATATAATAAAAAATCATTAAAAAAATAAATAAAAGGTTCAGAGTGCTTTTTTTTTCTTTTTGCTCTAGCAGAATGTGATCTGCGGCTTTGACTTATTTAAACTTGGCTATCTATATCAACCACTTCCACTTATAAAAGGCAGATGATTTTGAAAGGGAGAAGCAACATTCATTCATTCATCTCATTTACTCATTCAGCATGCATACCCTGAGAACCCTCTATGTGGCTAGCTGTGTGCTACAGATTGGGAATACAAAAATACAAGACTTCAACCTTGCCCTGGAGCTCATATGGGAGATAGAGAAAGCTCTACCTAGCATCCAGGATTTGTTGATCACTTAGTATATGCTAGGGACTGCGCTAAGCCCTTTGCATGCTTCTCTTTTATTTATTTTTTATAATAATATTGTTTATTATATTATGTTTAGTCACCATACAGTACATCCCTGGTTTTTGATGTAAAGTTCCATGATTCATTAGTTGCGTATAACACCCAGTGCACCATGCAATACGTGCCCTCCTTACTACCCATCACCAGCCTATCCCATTCCTCCACCCCCTCCCCTCTGAAGCCCTCAGTTTGTTTCTCAGAGTCCATAGTCTCTCATGTTTCATTCCACCTTCTTTTTACCCCCCCTTTCTTCTTCCTTTCTTCTCCTACCAATCTTCCTACTTCTTATGTTCCATAAATGAGTGAAACCATATGATAATTGTCTTTCTCTGCTTGACTTATTTCGCTTTGGATGCTTCTCTTTTAAACTCACAATAGGATTATTCCCATTTTGTAGACAAAGACACTGAGGATTAGAGAGTAGTTGAATAAACTCAAGGAAAGTGAAATTGGGAAAATGACAAGCACATTATTAACATGAACAGGAAAGATGTGGGCTCACTGGGTTGAAGGGGTCAGAGAAGACTTCCTGGAAGAGGTGATGGTTGAATCTTAAAGGATAAATAGGATTTTTTAAGGTAGGAAAGTAGAGAAAGAAAGGGCATTGTAGATTGAAGGAACATCATATGTAAATGGATGGAGGTTCCATAGAGATGCTGTCTTTAGAAAATAGTGAATGTTTCATTATGGCTGGAGCATAAGAAGGTTATGGGCCAGTGGCAGGAAAAAAGACTGAAGAGGTAGACAGAATCCAGGATACAATCATAAATAAAGGAGTCTCTGTTTTTTATAGGTATAGAATTAGAAACACTTTCCCCCATATTCATTCTTTCTTATTCAAAACATTAGGCATTGCATAAAAAGCTGCTTCTAGTGCTAAAGAGAAACTAGAGCTATATTTGGCATTGAGGGTCAGTCAATATAGGCCAGCAAAATTACTGTGGCTAGAAGGTAAACACAAGCCTGAGCACTCATTGAGCTCCAAGAGTCATTGCAGATCAGGGAAAAAGGGTGAGACCTGTACTTTCTGGGAGCCCAGACTGGTAAAAATAGCTACTATTCAGCTAATCAAGTAGTAATTAATAATCAGTAATAATAAAGCAACTACTACAACAATAATAAATGTGACAGGTACCACTGGATTTATTATTTCCATTTGATAAATGGAGAAATTACAGCACCCCAGATCTTTTTTTTAAAAAGATTTTATTTATTTATTCGCCAGAGAGACAGCCAGCGAGAAAGGGAACACAAGCAGGGGGGTGGGAGAGGAAGAAGCAGGCTCCCAGCGGAGGAGCCTGATGCGGGGCTTGATCCCAGAACACCAGGATCACGCCCTGAGCTGAAGGCAGAGGCTTAATGGCTGAGCCATCCAGGCGCCCAACACCCCAGATCTCTGACCATGCTTATGAGGAAACTGGGAAAACTCTGCTAATAATTGGAATTTGAATCCAGGTAGCTTGGCTCCAAATCCACGGTTTTAATCATTATGATTTCTTTAGCTAGCTAGCCAGCAAGATCAAGAAAGAAAGAGATCAAAGTGGGTCACTAACTCTAGACCCTGTTAGCAGTATAATGCCCTGCACACATGGGTGCATATGAAAAAGATAGTAACAGATGGAAGATCAAAGAAGTAAGGAAACAACAGGTAAAGCAGGTAGCTTGCTGACTGAGGTCACAATTTAAAGGCCCACAAACCATATTCAGGCCACAGATACACCATGTTTTCCCAAAGATTGATTTCATTACCAGTGTATAAAATGTAGAAGATTTCATGTTAAATATAGGTGTGCAGCTTTCTTGAAAAACTTCAAATGTATGGCATCACTGGGCCTATACTGCTGCATGGTGACAGTTACCAGGAACTGAGCAGCATCTGCCCATTTAGGCATTTTATTTATTCATTTATGTTCTTTGGCTGCAAAGGATAAGACCCATCTGGAGCTTGTTTAAGTGCAAGATAAATGTCACTGGATCTTCGAAATGAACTGGGTTTTGCAAATGGGGAGTTGTTGGGAGCTGGTTTTCTTTATGTGTCTCATATTTGCTTCCCTCTTCATATCGGCTTGTTTCTTCTCTCTTAGCAGATTAAAGCACACAGTGGGCAAGAGATAGCTTTTTCATCTCCTGAGTTCATATATTACAGTTTGGTCATATGGAAAGGCAATGGCTAGCTCTATTAGTTCCAATACCCAAGTCACAGAAAACAGAGCACTGATAGACTTGAGTCAGTTTGTCTATACCTAAAGAAATCAGCTCTTGGCAGGAGGCTAGGTTAAAAGTCATACAATATAAGCTAGGAGCACACCTTTGTAAATCAGAGAGGAATTATAAGGGGATCATTACGTGTGGAGTAGACACTTCCAAATATGCCCCCTGTACCAAACATTGTTTTGGCCCTACTGACTTTGTGGTAGTTTCCTGAATTCTCTTGGAGGTCTCTCAATCTACTGTAGACCTAACCTATCTGATCTGCTTGCCAGGGTAAGTCTTGTTATTTTGGGAGCTTGCAGGGTTCAATGCACCCGCAGTGGCCTGGTCCTTTCCTGTGATAAATCTGTTCCCATTACTGTACAAAGTAATTTGAGGCCAAAATTGCCAGAACACCCTTCCTTGGCTTTTTTTTTTTTTTTGGCACTTTGACTCCCACAAGACTTTCTTCCTCCAGTAGCTTAAAATCACCTAATCAATTATTATATAATGGCCTAAAGGCCAGTGAATGAGGCCTAATGAGTGTATTCTTAGAGAGTTAACAGTCCTGTATGAGAATGTGGGAAGTCTAAAGTAAAGCCGCTGATAGTGATACGTCCAGTACTAGAGAAGTAGCAAAAGTTTCATTCATAAATGTAATGATTGGGCTTTAGAATTAGACAAGATGACAGGGATTTACTGTGTTCCCCTTTCTTGGATTCCCTTGAATCACAGGAACTTTCCAAGTTTTGTGGTTCGCATTTGAGGCTTAGGATACTTCATGGTTCAATGATTTTTTTTTCAATGACTTTAAAATTCTCTTCCTGATACTCCTTACCAAACTGGCAGTTGGTATTGAAGGATTCCACTTTCAGCCCAGAGATTTGGGGTGCAGGGATTGCTAGCCCTAGAGGGTGTTGAGAGGAAACTTCTCCTACTCCCAAAAGTACCGAAGTAAGCTGTCCTGGATGAAACTTTTCTCAAGATCCTGGGATGGACTACTTCCAAAGGAATCCAATCTCTCTGTCTAGGTCCTGCTGCCTCTTCTTGGGATTTTCTTTGCCTTTTATAAATAGAATTATCCTGACTTCCTCAAGCTAAGGGTCGTTTATTTCGAGTAAGAGTCTATGCTCTTTAGCGTGAAGTGGGAAGAACTCAGAACCAAAGCCAGACAACTTCCTAGAAAGAGGAATTTTACTTAGAGTATTTGAAATCTGGGCAAACATTATTTTGCTTTCACATTCCTCTTGATATTGCAATAAAATGAATAAAGTGGGTCTGTTACTTTGGTTCTCCCTCTCCTTCCTCTAGCTCCTTCAGTTGGCAGGTTAAGACAGTATTTGTTGCAAATGACAATAGCAGTTAACAGTTTTTGAACAATTACTATATGTAAGACAATGTTCTAAATTCTTGACAATACCTATCTAGTAAAATTGTTATGATGGTCATATAAAACATAAAAAGTACCTAAAATATAATGTTCAACCTGTAAATGGTAGTATTTGTATATTCACTATCCCCTTTCATTCCTTCTTCCTTAAAAAAAGATAATATATAAACATGTCAATTCACTAGGTTGTACACCTGAAACTAATGTAAAATTGTGTGTCAGTTATACTCAAAATACATACATACATACAAACATGTGGATTAGGCTCGCTGTAAACACAGGCTTTCTAATCTCAGAGAAGATATACTAGCTGCTTCACCATTCTTTCATCCAACCCCACAGTAATAGTTCCAAGACTTTTCTATACTTCTTAAGCCCCCATTCATACCTACCACTAATTTTGGCCTCCTGATTTCCTGATGATTTTACACAAATTCCCTCATTTCCCTTCCACTTCACCTAAGTTAGCACTGCTCAGACTGTATTGTATATAAATCACCTACAGATCTGCTTACAATTCAGATTTTGAGTCAGAAAGTTGGGGGTGGGACCTGAGGAGATTCTACATTTCTAACAAGTTTCTAGGTGATGCAGATATTTCTGGGTGGGTAACATTTTGTGTAGGAAAAATCTAAAGAATATCAAAGTTTATTAATCCCAATGTTTTTGTTTTTTGTTGTTGTTGTTTTTGTTTAACAGATGAAGAGATTGAAGCTTAAAATTGTTAAGTGATTTTCTCAGGGTTATACAACTAGTAAGTGGTAGAGTCTAGTCTTAAACCTAGCTCCTACTTCCCATCCTGTACTTATATCCTACACCTCTGCAATTGCTTCTTGAAGCAATTCCTTGATGTTGAATTGCTTTTCCTACATCACCTCAGCCTATGGGAATCTCCATGGAGCTTTTGTCTTATCTGACTACAACATCGTTTTGCTGAATTTATTCAGCAACATTGTTTTACTATATTTATTTTTAAATTTCCTTGAAAATAGTTTTACTGTTGTTTTGGCTGGAAATGTTTCATAACAAGTGCATGAAAGCTTTGAAGAGCTATTAGGCAATAGATTCCAGCATTCGTAGTTTTTATTCATTCAAAAGGGAGGAGTGAACCTGATTCAGAGAGTTGGAAATAATGTTCAAAGTTGTTGGAGAGTGAGAGGTAAAAGAAGTCAACATATTCTCTTACTTCAGGACCTAAGCACACCAGCTGTGTCTGAAGAGGATTAAGGTCCTCCATCTTCAATGTGGGGTAGGGGCAATGTCAACTTACTGGCTTTATGAAGTAGGGAATTTAAGGCTTTCCACAGAGAAATCCTTCAAACTATTATTTTGCCAGACCCTACAACTCAGGGTGCCTTAAGGTTAATAGATTACTTGATGTAATGAAGGCTAGAAACTCTATGACAATTGAGAACTTGCAGGGGAAGACTCTCTAAGCATCATTGGAGTCTACACAGTTGCAGCCTTCCTTTGCAGCTGTGCTATGGTTGTAATAGTAGCCATCTGTAGCTAAGAGTTAGTAATGGTAACTTCAACTTTTTTTCAAAGTTTTTTTCTTTGGCTATATTGTCTTAAAATGTAGATTTGGGATGGTAATATTAAGTTTGTCCTGTTTTGATTCAAAATAAAGTGGGAATAGCATCCTCATAAACTGGGTAGGCTTAAACAGAGAGTGACCTTGGTAATCTCAGATTTGTATTTCAGATCCTATGACCCATGCACCCTTCTGCCAGCCAGAAGTAGTATATTCTTTTTGTGGAAAAGTACTCAAACAAAACAGCTACTTCTTGCATATTCAAAGGGCAGAAGGGAGCTGGCTTCTGAGTGCCTGGCACTGTTAGCGCAATATAAATATTACTTTTCTGAATTTTCTTAATATAGCTCTATGAAATATTCCCCTCTCTCTCTCTCTTTTTTTTTTACAAATGAAGAAATCTAAAATCAGAGAAATTAACTAAATAAACTGTTACACAACTAGCACTTGTCGTCTGGGATTTGATTTTTACATTTACTTTTTTACATTTACTTTTTTATATTTTGATTTTTTACATTTACTTTTTACTGATTTTTACATTTACTTATTTTTACATTTACACTTACTTATTTTACATTTACTTATTTTAAATTTACTTATTTTTACATTTACTTATTTACATTTTCATTTTCATTGTCTTATCTTGAATGGGAAGACCAGAGAAATAACAGGACCCATGGAACAGAAGTAAATAGATAAAAGGAGGTTATTTCTCCATTTGGGCTCTCAAAGCACTAGACTCAGCAGTCTAAGTATGTCTTAGTCATGTCTGCCCTTAGTGCCTAGCACATAGAAATTGTCCAGAAAATGTTTGTTAAGTGAATGAAGGAATGAACAAATGATTTGATGATTTTGGAGGAATTATCTACCTACTTTGAGACTTCCTGACAGATTACACATCCTTTCACATGTTCCCGGTCAACTATATGGAGATTATGTACATAGGTACCCCTACAGAGATACACATTCTCATTCAGAAATAGCCATCCTGGGATGCCTGGGTGGCTCAGTCAGTTAAGTGTCTGCCTTCAGCTCAAGTCATGATCCAGGGTCCTGGGATCAAGTCCCGCATCGGGCTCCTTGCTCAGCGGAGAGCTTCCTTCTTCCTCTGCCTGCCACTCCCCCTGTTTGTGCGTGCTCTGGCTCTCTCTCTCCCTCTCTCTGGCAAATAAATAAATAAAACCTAAAAAAAAAAAGAAATAGCCATCCTGACATGCATAGACTTCTAGAGATATTTCTACATATAAATGAATGCTAGGTATATTAGTTTCTTCCTGCTGTAACAAAGTACCATAAAGTGGGTGGCTTAAAGCAAAGAATATTTATTCCCTCGTAGTTCTGGAAGTGACAAGTATGAAGTCAAGGTGTTGGCAGGACCCTGCTCCCTCAAAAGCCCCTAGGGGAAGATCCTTCTTGGTCTTTTTCAGCTTCTGACATTTCTTGGTTTGCAACAGCATAATTCAAACTTCTACCTCCGTCTTCACATGTTTGTTTCCCTGTGTGTAGTTCTCCCTCTCTTCACAAGGTGTTTCCAGTTCTTTATAAGGATACCAGTCATAATAGGTTAAAACCCACTCTGACTATGTCATCTTGATTACTTATTTCCAAATAAGGTCAAAATCACAGATATAAGTGTTTAGTTATATCTCAATATATCTTTTTAAAATATATATATTTATTTGTTTATTTTAAATCAATGATATTAACAGAGTATTATATTAGTTTCAGGTGTACAATATAATGATTCAACAACTCTGTACATTACTCAGTGGTCATCACAATAAATATACTCTTAACACCCCTCACCTATTTCACCCAACCCCACACCTCTCTCCCCTCCGGCAACCACCAGTTTGTTCTCTATAATTAAGAATCTTTTTGTTAAAGAGTCTTTTTTGTTTGCCTCCTTTGTTTCCTGTGTTTTAAAAAAAATTTTTTATTTATATTCTAGTTAGTATGTTAACATACAGTGCAATATTAGCTTCAGGTGTACAATACAGTGACTTAACACTTCACACAACACCCGGTACTCATCAAAACAAGTGGACTCCCCAATCCTCATGAGCTATTTAACCCATCCCCCCTCACCTCCTCTCTGGTAACCATTAGTCCATTTTCTACAGTTAAGAGTCTGTTTCTTGGTTTGTCTCGTTTTTCCCTTTGCTGATTTGTTTTGATTCTTAAATTCCACATACCAGTGAAATCATATGGTATTTGTCTCTCTCTGACTTAGCTCACATAGCATTATTCCTTCTAGATCCATTCATGTTGTTGTAAATGGCAAGATTTCATACATTTATGGCTGAGTAATATTCTATTGTATAAATATGTCATAGTTTCTTTTTTTTAAGATTTTATTTATTTATTTATTTGACAGAGATAGAGACAGCCAGTGAGAGAGGGAACACAAGCAGGGGGAGTGGGAGAGGAAGAAGCAGGCTCCCAGCAGAGGAGCCTGATGTGGAGCTGGATCCCAGAACGCTGGGATCACGCCCTGAGCTGAAGGCAGACGCTTAACTACTGTGCCACCCAGGTGCCCCAAATATGTCATAGTTTCTTTATCGATTTATCTATTGATGGATGCTTAGGTTGCTTCCATATCTTTGCTATTGTAAATAATGCTTCAATAAACATAGGGGTGCATGTGTCTTTTCAAATTTGTGTTTCCATATTTTTGGTGTTAATACCCGGTGGTGGAATTACTGGATCATCTGTTAATTTTTTTTCTTGTTTCCATTGTTGCTTTTTTAAAATTTTTTTTTTAATTATATAATGTTAGTCACCATACAGTACATCCCTGGTTTTTGATGTAAAGTTCGATGATTCATTAGTTGCGTATAACACTCAGTGCACCATGCAATACATTAATTTTATTTTTATATTTTTGAGGAGCCTCCATAGTGTTTTCCACAGCTTGCATGCCCACTAACGGGGCATGAGGGTTTCTTTTTCACCACATCCTCACCAACATTTTTTTGGTGTGTTTTGATTTTCACCATTCTGACAGCTGTGAGGTGACATCTTGTGGTTTTGATTTGTATTTTCCTGATGACTTGTGGTGTTGAGTATCTTTTCATGCATCTGTTGGCCATCTGTATATCTTCTTTAGAAAAAAATGTCTTTTTATGTCTTCTGCCTGTTTTTACTTCCATTATTTGGTTTTTGGTGTTGAATTGTATAAGTTTTTTATATATTTTGGATATATAATTTGCAAATATTTGTTCCCATTTAGTGGGTTGTCTTTTGTTTTGTTGATTGTTTACTCTGTTGGGCAAAAGCTTTTTACTTTGGTGTAGTCCCAATAGTTATTTTTGCTTTTGTTTCCCTTGCCTTAGGAGATGTATCTAGAAAAGTGTTTCTATGGCCAATGTCAAAGAAATTACTGCCTGTATTTTCCTCTATGAATTTTATGGCTTCAGGTCTCACATTTAGGTCTTTAATCTATTTTGATTTTCTTTTTGTTTATGGTGTAAAAAAGTGGTCCAGTTTCATACTTTTGCATGTAGCTGTCTAGTTTTCCCAACACCATTTGTTGATAAGACTCCCTGTTTCCCATTGTATGTTCTTGCTCCCCATGTCATAGATTAATGGACTGTGTAATCTTGGATTTATTTCTGGCCTCTATTCTGTGCCATTGATCTATGCATCTGTATTTGTGCCAGATTGATAGTGTTTTGATGACTGCAGTTTTTATGTTATATATATTTATTCTTTTTAATTTAAATTCAATTAGCCAATGTATAGTACATCATTAGTTTCAGATGTAGTGCTCAGTAATTCATCGGTTGCATATAACACCCAGTGCTCATCACATCACATGCCCCCATTAATGCCCATCACCCAATTACCCCATCCCCCCACCCACCTCCCCTTCTGCACTCCTCAGTTTGTTTCCTATACTTAAGAGTTTCTCATGGTTTTACTCCCTCTCTGATGACTTCCGTTCAGTTTTCTCTCCTTTCCCCTATGATCCTCTGTGCTGTTTCTTATATTCCACATATGAGTGAAATCATATGATAATTGTCTTTCTCTGAGTGACTTATTTCACTCAGGATAATACCAGCCAGTTCAAATCACATCAGTGTAAATAGTAAGTATTCATCCTCTCTGATGGCTGAGTAATATTTTAGTGTGTGTGTGTGTGTGTGTGTGTGTGTGTGTGTATATATATATATATATATAGAGAGAGAGAGAGAGAGAGAGGAGAGAGAGAGACATGTCTAGCAATATGTTGCTGTTGCTGAGGTTGAAGGGGTTACTGCCTATGCTCTCCTCTAGGATTTTGACAGATTCCTGTCTTAACATTTAGGTCTTTCATCCATTTTGAGTTTATCTTTGTGTATGGTGTAAGAGAATGGTCAAGTTTCATTTTTCTACATGTGGCTGTCCAATTCTCCCAGCACCATTTATTGAAGATACAGTCTTTTGTCCATTGGGTATGCATTCTTGTTTTGTTGAAGATTAGTTGACCATAGAGTTGAGGGTCCATTTTTGGGTTCTCTATTCTGTTCCATTGATCCATGTATCTGTTTTTGTGCCAGTACCATACTCTCTGGATCATCACAGCTTTTTAATATACCTTAAGTGAGGCATTGTGATAGTATCAGCTTTGGTTTTCCTTTTCAACATTCCCTTGGCTATTTGGGGTCCTTTCTGGTTTCATACAAATTTTAGGATTCATTGTCCCAGCTCTGTGAAAAATGTTGATGGTATTTTGCTAGGGATTGCATTGAATGTGTCCGTTGCTCTGGGGAGCATTGACATTTTTACAATATTTGTTCTTCTAATACATGAGCACGGAATGTTTTTGTATTTCTTTCTGTCTTCCTCAATTTCTTTCATACGTGTTCGGTAGTTTCTAGAGTACAGATCCTTTACCTTTTTTAGTTGGGTTAATTCCTAGTTATCTAATGGTTTTTGGTGTAATTGTAAGTGGGATTGATTCCTTAATTTCTCTTTCTTGTGTCTCATTGTAAGTATGTAGAAATGCAACTGATTTCTGTGCATTGATTTTATATCCTTCCATGTTACTGAAGTCCTATATGAGTTCTAGAAATTTTGGGGTGGAGACTTTTGGGTTTCTGTGAAGTGTGAGAGTTTGAATTCTTTAATGAAATTTGAATGCCTTTTATTTCTTCTTCTTGTCTGATTGCTGAGACTAGGACATATAATACTATATTGAACAACAGTGGTGAGAGTGGTCATCCCTGTCACATCCCTGGCCTTAGGGGAAAAGCTCTCAGTTTTTCTCCTTTGAGATTGATATTTGCTGTGGGTTTTTCATATATGGCTTTTATGATATTGAGGTATGTTCCCTGTCTCTACAGCATGGAGACTTTCTTTTTATGTTATGTTAGGCACCATACAGTACATCATTAGTTTTTGATGTAGTGTTCCATGATTCATTGTTTACGTATAACACGCAGTGCTCCATGCAATACGTGCTCTCCTTAATACCCATCACCAGGCTAGCCCATCCCCACCCCCCTCTTCTATAAAATCATCAGTTTGATTCCTGGAGTACATGGTCTCTCATGGTTCATCTCCCCCTCTAGTTCCCCCAACTTCATTTATCCCTTCCATGTCCTAATGTCCTCCCTGCTATTTCTTATGTTCCACAAATAAGTCAAACTATATGGTAATTGTCTTTCTCTGCTTGACTTATTTCACTTAGCATAATCTCCTCCAGTTCCATCCATGTTGATGCAAATGTTGTGTAATCATCTTTTCTGATGGCTGAGTAATATTCCGTCATATATATGGACCATATCTTCTTTATCCATTTGTCTGTTGAAGGGCATTTCCGCTCCTTCCACAGTGTGGCTATTATGAATATTGCTGCTATGAACATTGGGATGCATATGGCCCTTCTTTTCACTACATCTGTAGCTTTGGGGTAAAAACCCAGTAGTGTAATTGCTGGATCATAGGCTAGCTCTATTTTTAACTTTTTGAGGAATCTCCACACTGTATTCCAAAGTGGCTGCACCAACTTACATTTCCACTAACACTGTGAGAGGGTTCCCCTTTCTCCACATCCTCTCCAACATTTGTTGTTTCTTGCCTTGGCAATTTTTGCCATTCTAACTGGTATAAGTTGCTATCTCGGTATGGTTTTGATTTGAATTTCCCTGTTGGCTAATAATGTTGGACACTTTTTCATGTGTCTGTTAACCATTTGTATGTTTTCATTGGAAAAGTGTCTGTTCGTATCTTCTGCCCATTTTTTTGACTGGATTATTTGTTTTTTGGGTGTTGAGTTTGAGAAGTTCTTTATAGATCTTGGATACCAGCCCTTTATCTGTAGTGTCATTTGCAAATATCTTCTCCCATTCCGTGGGTTGCCTCATTGTTTTGTTGACTGTTTCCTTTGCTGTGGAGAACTTTTTATCTTGATGAAGTTGCAAAAGTTCATGTTCACTTTTGTTTCCCTTGCCTTTGGAGATGTGCCTTGAAAGAAGTTGCTGTGGCCAATGTCGAAAAGGTTACTGCTTATGTTCTCCTCTATGATTTTGATGGAGTCCTGTCTCACATCAAGGTCTTTCATCCATTTAGAGTTTATCTTTGTGTATGGGTTGAGAGAGTGGTCAACCTTCATTCTCCTATATGTGGCTGTCCAGTTTTCCAAGCACCCTTTATTGAAAAGACTGTCTTTTTTCTATTGGATGTTTTCTCCTGCTTTGTCGAATATCAGTTGACCATAGAGTTGAGGGTCCGTTTCTGGAGTCTCTATTCTCTTCCATTGATCTATGTGTCTGTTTTGGTGCCAGTACCATGCCGTTTTGGTGTTCACACCCTTGTTGCATAGCTTGAAATCGGGCAATGTGAGGCCCAAGCTTTGTGTTTCTTTTTCAACATTTCCTTGGCAATTCAGGTTCTTTTCTGGTTCCACATGAATTTTAGGATTGTTTGTTCCAGCACTTTGAAAAATGGCATTAGTATATTGATCAGAATGGCCTTGAAAGTATAGATTGCTCTGGGCATCATAGACATGTTAACTATGTTTATTCTTCCGATCCATGGGCATGGAATGTTTTTTCCATCTTTTTGTGTCTTCTTTAATGTCTTTCATCAGTGTTCTGTAGTTTCTAGAGTATAGATCCTTTACCTCTCTGATTAGGTTTATTCCAAGATATCTTATGATTTTGGTGTTAGTGTAAATGAATTGATTCCCTAATTTCTCTTTCTGCATTTACATTGTTAATGTATAGGAAAGCAACTGATTTCTGTGCATTGATTTTGTATCCTGCCGCATTACTGAATTTGTGTGTAAGCTGTAGTAATTTGTGGATGGTGTCTTTGGGGTTTTCCACATAAAATGTCTTGTCATCTGCAAAGAGAGAGTTTGATTTCTTCTTTGCCAATTTGAATACCCTTTTTGTTGTTGTTGTTGTTGTTGTTGTTGTTGTTGTTGTTGTCTGATTGCTGTTGCTAGGACTTCTAGTACTATGTTGAACAATAGTGGCCAGAGTGGGTATCCTTGTCATGTTCCTGATCTTAAGGGAAATGCTTTCAGCTTTTCCCCATTAGGAATGATATTCGCTGTGGGCTTTTCATAGATGGTTTTTATGAGATTGAGGAATGTCCCCTCTATCTCTACACTCTGAAGGGTTTTAATCAAGAAAGGATGCTTATTTTGTCAAATGATTTTTCTGCATCAATTGAGAGGACCATAGGATTCTTTTCTCTTCTCTTATTAATGTGTTGTATCACACTGACTGATTTGCAAATGTTGACTCACACTTGCATCCCAGGGGTGAATCCCACCTGGTTGTGATGGATAATCCCTTTAATGTACTGTTGGATCCTATTAGCTAGGATCTTATTGGGAATGTTGGCATCCATATTCATCAGGGATATTGGTCTGTAATTCTCCTTTTTGATTGGGGTCTTTGCCTGGTTTTTGGGATCAGGGTTAATGTTGGCCTCATAGAATGAATTTGGAAGTTTTCCCTCCGTGTTTATTTTTTGAAACAGCTTCAGGAGAATAGGTATTATTTCTTCTTTGAAAGTTTGGTAGAATTCCCCAGGAAATCCATCAAGCCCTGGACTCTTGTTTTTTGGGAGGTTTTTGATCACGGCTTCAATCTCGTTACTGGTTATTGGTCTCTTTAGGTTGTCAGTTTCTTCTCATTTCAGTCTTGGTAGTTTATAGATTTCTAGGAAGCATCCATTTCTTCCAGGTTGCTTAATTTATTGGCATATAGTTGTTGATAGTAGTTTCTAATGATTGTTTCTATTTCCTTGGTGTTGGTTGTGATCTCTCCCCTTTCATTCATAATTTTATTAATTTGGGTCTTTTCTTTTTTTCTTTTGGATAAATCTGGCCAGTGGTTTATCGGTCTTATTAATTCTTTCAAAGAACCAGCTTCTAGTTTCATTGATCTGCTCTACTGTATTTCTGGTTTCTACATCATTGATCTCTGCTCTAATCTTAATTAACTCTCTTCTTGTGCAGGGCATAGGCCTCCTTTGTTGTTCCTTCTCCACTTGTTAAGGTGTAAATATAGAGTGTGTATTCTAGATTTTTCTATAGTTTTGAATGAGGTTCGGATGGCTATGTATTTTTTCCTTAGGGCCATCTTTGCAGTATCCCATAGGTTTTGGACTGATGTGTTTTCATTCTCATTGGTTTCCATAAATTGTTTAAGTTTTTCTTTAATTTCCTGGTTGACCCAAATATTCTTAACAGGATGGTCTTTAGCTGCTAAATGTTTGAGTTTCTTCCAAATTTTTCTTTTTTTTTAAATTAATTTATTTTTTTAAAGTTCCATGATTTATTACTTGCATATAACACCCAGTACACCATGCAATACGTGCCCTCCTTACTACCCATCACCAGTCTATCCCATTCCCCTCCTCCATGAAGCCTTCAGTTTGTTTCCCAGAGTCCATAGTCTCTCATGGGTCATTCCCCCTTCTGTTTACCCCCCCTTTCTTCTTCCCTTTCTTCTCCTACCGATCTTCCTACTTCTGATGTTCCATAAATGAGTGAAACCATACGATAATTGTCTTTCTTTGCTTGACTTATTTCGCTTAGCATATAATCTTTTATCTTAAAATGACTTTTGCTGCATTCCAAAGATTTGGGACCAATTGTGTTTTCATCTTCATTTGCCTCCATGTATTTTTTTTATTTCCTCTTTGATTTCTTGGTTGACACATTCATTGTTTAGTAGCATGTTATTTAACTTCTATGTATGTGTGTTCTTTCTGGATTTTTTCTTGTGGTTGAGTTATAGTTTCATAGTGTTGTTGTTGGAAAAGATGCATGAATTGATTTCAATCTTTTTGGATTTGACTTTTTTTTTGGATGAATTCCTCCATCTTGGCTTTTTCCCTAGGTCTCTGTCTTCTGTATATTAGGAAAGCGTCTTATGTTTTCTGCTCCTGAAGAGTAATGACTCTACTAAGATGCTATACATTGACCAGGTTCTGACACTTCAGGAAGTGTTTCTGGTGTATGATGAGTGTTCTCTGCTGTTGTGTTTTGGCTGCTCTTTCCCTCAAGTCAGTCCTCTGCAGTTTCTCATTACCTGCAGTGGGGAGTGTTTGGACTTTGTCCACTGTGTGGTGAGTTTTAACTGGATGTGTTTTGGTCTGTTTGTTTAAAAAGACTAGGTCCAATTTCTACTAGAGGTGATGTTTTGCAACACTCTGTAGACTTGGTGTGTGTGGGGGGGAATGGTTTTTGCTGGTATTCTGGGGGAGGGAATCTCTTCTCTTCTGGCTTTCAGGTATGCTTGACCTATTAAAAAGTGCCTGTAGAGTGCAGGTGGGTGGGGTTTGGTGTAAATGGCTCAAGCCTCCACTTTGGGTGCTATGTTGCTCACTGAATTCTCTCTGTGCTGATGGGCAGGGGGATAAAAATAGCATCGACCCACTCTCTTGTCACCATAGTGGGAAGTTTGCATCCTCCACTGTTCAGGGAGCCCTCACAGAAGAGCAAACAGTCTTCCCTCTTGTGTCCCAGGGATCCCTCAGATCCCTGCCTTCACCCAGTCTGTGTCCTAGCCATCTGCCCACCCAGTGGTACAGTGTTCCTGTGTCTTATCTCAGGTATGCTGGCTGTGTTTCAAAACTCCAAATTTTAGGGACCTGGTGAGATATGGACCCACACTGATCCTCTGGAGGAGCATCTCTCTGCACTGTGGCTGGCGCTAGGTTTTCCCAGAAGGGCAGTCACATGAAGGTGCAGGGACTCGGAGTTTATGGTAAAGTGCAACAAAAAGCCAGCATGCAGGTTAGCTGCCCTCAGCAGATGCCTCTGTGCCTATGATAACAAACGGGGCAGCACAATGGCAACTCTTGGCTCTTTTGTTCCCTGAGAGGCAGGGCCACCTCTCCCAAATGCACTCCAAAAGTTGTAACTGTCTCTCCTGATGTGATCCAGGGGATCCTGAGACCATGCTGTTTGCTTCAGGGCCTCTGCCCTCCTTCTCCACAGGAGTACTGCTATGCCTGCCAGGCTCTACCCTGTGATAGTGCAGACTTCTAAAACTTCAGACTTTGAGCTCTACTACTTATAAAAACTTCAATAATCAGCCCCTCTCATTTTCACAGTCAATGGTTTTGTAAAAATGTTTTTCTTGTGCAATCCCCTACATGCTGGTATCTTTCTCTCCCTCTCTATGTTCCCACCTCCAGTGATCAGGGCTCCCTGCCCTTCACAACACTCCTGATTCTTTTCTCCCCCAAATCACATCTCTGTACTTACTACCCTCTATGATGTGGCCTCTTTTCTTCCTCTAGTTGTGAGTTTGTTCTCTCAGTCCTCAGATCGATTTCTTGGGTGTTCAGAATGATTTGATATTTATCTGGCAGTGTTCAAAGGATGAGGCAAGCATGGGGTCCCCTTACTACTCCACCATCTTAATGCCTAAGTACCAATATCTTTATTTACTACAGTGCTCTCAAATTAAATAAATAAATAAATATTACAGACCTAACTAAAGCTCTACTCTTTTCATCTATTTCCTCTGTTTGCCTATAGAGCGGTGATCACTATCCTAAATTTTGTATTTATCATTCTCATCCATGTGTGTGTTGGTAATTTTATTACATATGAATGTGTCCACAAAAATATATGGTATTATTTGCAGTTTTAAACATTTATGTAAAATGATATCATACTCCACATGTCTTTTTGCAGCTTGTTTTTACTGAAAAATGTGCTTTGTGACTTACCCCTGTTGACATACATGAATCTAGATCTTTCATTTAACTGCTTGATAGTATTCTACCCAATTAATATATTTTACCTGTCCATTTTCTGAGGAACATTGGGGTTTTTTTCTCCCTTCCAAATCTCTTTCTCCATTTGTTAATTGGAATTCTCTGTGAGAAATATTTGTCCTTTTATTCCCAAATATTCATTTATTCAATCATTCATGTATATTAGTTTGGACTCATGGAGATTTGTTTTATTCTTGAAGTTATACACCAGCACTGTTGTTATTTATTTGTTACTCAAATTGTTCCACCTTTGGCTATTGGGAGCTCTTTAAGATTGGCTCCTCTGCCCTTTTGACATACCTCCATCCCTTTTATAGTGGTAGTTTTTTAAAAAATTCTGTTTATGCTATTTTATTGTTTAAAGATTCTGTTTTGATGTTTTACTGAAACATAATTAACATACAGTATTATATTAGTTTCATATGTACAATATAATAATTCAACAACTCTATACATTTCTCAGTGCTCATCAAAGTAAGTGTACTCTTAATCCCCTTTATCTGTTTCACCCATCCCCCCATCAACTCTCCACTAACCATCACCATCTTGTTCTCTGTATTTAAGAGTCTGGTTTTTTTTTTTCTATTTTTTCTCTTTATTTGTTTTGTTTCTTAAATTCCACATATGAGTGATAATATATGGTATTTATCTTTCTCTCACTGACTTATTTCACTTACCATTTTATCTTCTATGTCCATCTATGTTGTGATAAATGGCAAGTTCTCATTCTTTTTATGGCTGAATAGTATTCTATTGTATACATGTACCCTGGCTTCTTTATTCATTCACCTTTCAGTGGAAACTTGGGTTGCTTCCATATCTTAGCTATTGTAAATAAAGCTTCAATAAACATAGGGGTGCATATATTATTTTGAAATAGTGTTTTCATTTTCTTTGGGTAAATACTCCATAGTAGAATTAGTGCATCTTATGGTAGTTCCAATTTTTTTTTTTTTGTTATTTTTTTTGAGGAATCTTCATAGTGTTTTCCACAGTGGCTGCACCAATTTTCATTCCCACCAACAGTGCATGGGAGTCCCCTTTTCCCCACATACTCAGAAACACTTGTTTTTTCTTATTTATTTAAGTCATTCTGACTGTTATAAAGTGGTATCTCATTGTGGTTCTGATTTACATTCCCCTGATGATGAGTGATGTTGAGTATCTTTTCATGTGTGTGTCAGCTATCTGTATGTCTTATTTGGAAAATTGTCTAGTCCGTTCCTCTGCCCACTTTTAAATTGGATTATTTGGGGTTTTTTGGTGTTGAGTTGTAATATATTCTTTATATATTTTGGATATTAACCTATTATTGTATATACCACTTGCAAATGTCTTCTCCCATTCAGTAGGTTGCCTTTTTGTTTTGTTGATTGTTTCCTTAGAAATAGTAGTCAAAACAGTATGGTTCTGGTACAAAAATAGACACATAGGCCAGTGGAACAGAAGAGAGAGTCCAGGAATAACCCCACATTTTATGGTTAATTAATAAATGATAAAGGAGTCAAGAATATACAGTTAGGCATTGCTAGATGCAAAGGAAACAAAAGCAAAAATGAACTCTTGGGACTTCATCAAGATAAAAAGCTTCTGCACAGCAAAGGAAACAAATAAACAAACAAAAACCTAAAAAGCATTCTGAAGAATGGGAGAAGATATTTGCAAATGACATATCAGATAAAGGGTTAATAACCTAAATCTATAAAGAACTTCTCAAACTCAACACCCAAAAAACAAATAATCCAGTTAAGAAATGGGCAGAATACCTCAATAGACACTTTTCCAAAGAAGACATTCAGATGGCTAATAGACACATGAACAGATATTCAACATCACTCATCATCAAGGAAATTCAAGTGGAAACTATGATGAGATACCACCTCACACCTGTCAGAATGGCTAAAATTAACAACACAAGAAACAACAGGTGTTGGCAAGGATGCAGAGAAAGGGGAACCCTCTTTTGCTGTTGTTGGGAATGCAAACCGGTGCAGCCACTCTGGAGAACAGTATGGAGGTTCATCAAAATGTTAAAAATAGAACCACTCTATGATTCAGCAATTGCACTACTAAGTATTTACCCAAAGGATACAAAAATACAGATTTGAAGGGGTATGTGTACCCTGATGTTTATAGCAGCACTACCAACAATAGCCAAACTATGGAAAGAACCCAAGTGTCCATTGACTGATGAATGGATAAGGAAGATGTGGTGTGTGTGTGTGTGTGTGTGTGTGTGTGTGTGTGTGTATAATATATATAAAATGGAATATTACTCAGCCATCAGAAAGAATGAAATCTTGCCATTTGCAATGATGTGGATGGAGCTGGAGTGTATTATGCTAACTGAAATGAGTCAGCCAGAGAAAGACAAATACCATCTGATTTCACTCATATGTGGAATTTAAGAAAGAAAACAGATAACATATGGGAAGAGGGAAAAGGAAAAAAAAAGGAGGAAGAGACACAAACCATAAGAGACTCTTAATGATAGAGAACAAACTGAGGGTTGATGCAGGGAGGTGGGAGGAGGATGGGCTAGTTGGGTGATGGGTATTAAAGAGGCACTTGTGATGAGCACTGGGTGTTATATGTAAATGATGAATCACTGAATTCTACTCCAAAGACCAATATTGCTCTGCATGTTTACTAAGTAAAATTTAAACTGAAAAAAAAAAGAACATACAGTGGGAAAGCAGTCTCTTTAACAAATGGTGTGGAAAAACTGGAGCTACATGTAAAAGAATGAAACTTTCTTACGCCATACACACACACACACACACACACACACACACAACTTGAAGTGGATTAAAGACCTAAATGTGAGACCCGAAATGAGAAAATTCCTAGAGGAAAACAGAAGTAGTAATTTCTTTGACATTGTCTGTAGAAACATTTTTCTAGATATGTCTCCTCTGGCAAGGGAAACAAAAGCAAAATTAAACTATCGGGACTACACCAAAATAAAAATTTCTGCATGGTGAAGGTTTTAACTTTTGATGTAGCCAAATGGATTAGTCTTTTCCTTATTGTTTGTGCATATTTTATATATTATTGAAGAACCTCTCCTTGTTGTGATTTGCTGGATTTGCTGTGATTCGATGGAATCCCTTGTGTATTCCAAAAGTTTCACAGTTTTGTTTTTTATACTGAGATCTCTAATGCATCTGTGTTTTATTTGTATGTGAAGTAGAAGTCTAATTTTATATTTTTCCGTATGACTATGTGGTTGTCCGATCACTAAAAACAAAACAAAACAAAACAAAACAAAACAAAAACACACCTGCCTGTTCCTTACTAACTTTTTTTTTTATTTTTAATTTAAATTCAATTATCCAACATTATTAGTTTTTTATATAAGGTTCAATGATTTATTAGTTGCACATAACACCCAGTGCTCATCACATCACACACCCTACTTAATGACCGTCACCCAGTGCCCCATCCCCCCACCCACCTCCCTTTCTGCAGCCCTCAGTTTATTTCCTGGTGTCAAGAGTCTCATATGGTTTGTCTCCCTCTCTGACTTCTTCCCATTCAGTTTTCCTCCCCCTTCCCCAATTGTTCTCTACACTATTTCTTATATTCCACATATGAGTGAAACCATATGACAGATGTCTTTCTGTGATTGACTTATTTTACTTATCATAATTCCCTCTAGTTTCATCCATGTCAATGTAAATGGTAGGTATTCATTCTTTCTGATGGCTGAGTAATATTCCATTGTATATATATACCACATCTTCTTTATCCATTCATCTGTTGAAGGACATCTCGGCTCCTTCTACAGTTTGGCTATTGTGGACATTGCTGCTATGAACATTGGGGTGTAGGTACTCCTTCTTTTCACTACATTTGTATCTTTGGGGTAAATATCCAGTAGTGCAATTGCTAACTTTTATACCCAACCCAAAGGGTCTAATCTTAGAACAAATGATATCTACTCCAGGGTGACTTGCCCTCTCTACCTAGATGGATAAGTGGTTGGCAATGTTATGAAAGTTTCCCTTGCTTAAATAAAGCTCTGCTTCTCTATGACAAGAATACAGGAAATGGCAAACAAGGAGGTTATCTCTGTTATGCTATTAAAAATGATCAGCTATTAAATGACCAGTTTAAGGGGAAGTAAAACAACTACCATGATTCAGTGACCTTATAAAGTCTTTAGAAAATACATTGACTAGGAGTTAACCCTTCACCCTGAATTTTTGGATTACTGGTATTTCTGTTGAAAGTTTCATATTTTTCAGCAACTGTTTTTATGCAACACAATTTTCTGTTTGCACTAATGAATATATGCATGTGTGTGTAGAATTTTGCTTTCCCACCATTTTCTCTGGAAGAGGAAGAGACTTGGTATCTATGACTTGCCTGTGCTTACCTTCCAACCTAGAATTTTTTTCTTTTTCTTTCTATTTATCAAATATGATCTGTTCATAAGATTATCACTATCCATGGGGAACTCCAGTAACATTTACTGGTTTGCTTTAATTTGAAGAGATTTCTAATTGTAAATCACAACATGGATTGATAATAACTTTTCAAGAAAATAAAATGCCACACTATAAGTTTACATCAAGTATAAGATGAATCTTGATGAGTCATCAGAGCTGTTAAAAAGTAAAAAAAGACAAGAAAAGGAAAGGAAAGGAAAAAGAAAATGTGTATCTTAGAAATGAGGAAATATGGTATTACTTCATCCATTTTGAAGATTATATACCTTTCAAAAAATATCTTTTGATATTTGATATATTTGGCTTATCTAATCTATGTGTAAATTTTACCTTTAGTTTGTGAATTTTGAGGGCAGAATCCATTCCAGCCATGGTGTATAAAAAGCACTCAATAAATGTTTGTGGGTGGAATTCAATTGAATTATTTTGTCTCCTCATCCTAGCACCTATAATAGGGCTGGGTATAGGCTAGCCAAATACTTATCAATGAAAGAAAAATCAGGTTAACTGGGGTATGGCTAGAAAAAGGTAAAGATCTCAAGGATTTACAGAATTCCATCAAAAGGAAGTAAAGATGCAGTGGTCAGACCCAGAAGTCCAACAGTTAGAGGGTCCTCTCCTCTTTCAGCCATCTCTTTGAATTCCAGTGTAAATAGCACTAGACTTTGAATGACTGAAAGTTATAAGCATTCTTTTCTCCTCCTTCCTGGCCATGGTAATATTGAGTTGTTGTCTGTTCAACCAGAATCTCTTTCTAGTCTCTACTACCTCAATTTGGAAAGATCAGTCAGTTAGCTTCCAGCTGATAGCTTTAACTCATTTTGCCTTCAGAAATCAGTGTCTGTGAGCAGGAATGATGCCATCAAGAAAAGCAAAGTTTTCAAATTGATTAAAATCCTCCTCCCCATTCACTGTGTGATCCAGCTACCTGCCCAATGCTCCCCCTTTGTGGCACATTGTTAGGCTCTTGGGGTCACTGGGACCCCTCTGGGAAAAACATAAGAAAGAGGATAGTAGACCACAAGAAGCTGTCTTTGTTAGGGATGGATCCAACCCTTCTGGTGGCCACATACTTTATAAATGAAGGGGGGGGTCACATAAGCATCCAGGGAAAAAGTTTGCTGTGGAGAGCAGAATTAGTTTGATAAAATAAGTGCTGGTGAAGATATATAAGACTATGAACTCTGAGTATAAATTGATACAATTTGGAAATAGTTTGGTGTTACTGGTAAAGTAGACCTATATAACCTGTGTTCCAGTAATTCTACTCCTGGATATAGACTGTCTGAAGCCTTGCTACTCCTAGTGTAGTTCAGAGACCAGCTCCAACAGCATCACCTGGGATCTTATCACAAATGCATAATCTCAATCCACACCCCAGACCTGAAGAATCAGATCCTGATTCCAGGTGATTTGTATATATATTAAAGTTTAAGACGCATCTTGAGGAACTCTAACCCATGTGTACAAGGAAACAGGATCATAAATGCAGGGAAAGAAAACAGAAACAACCCAAATACCAATCAAAAGAATAGATAATTATGGTATTCTGATACCATTTACAGCAGTGCTAATAATGACCTAGAGCCACATGAATAAATTTCAGAAACACAATATTGGCATTCTTTATATTTTTTCAAGTGACCTGCCAGAGATAAATGAACCCAAAGTATGACTTCATTAAGATAGGTACCTAAGACATACTAAACTTTTTTCAGTCTCTTTCCCTCAGTTATTTATTCTCCCCTCAGTTAATTAAATTATCTTTTATTTATATGTGATCTATGGTCAATGACCATCCCCCACCCCCCCAAATCACTACCAGTTTGGTGATTTCTAGGCCCCAAAGTCTGTACATCCTTTCATTAGATATTTTATTGACCACATACTAGATAGGCATACCATTGTGAACAAGATGAAAAATGTCTTACTTTCATGGAGCTTACATTGAAGTGGTGAGATATTTATAAGAATCTTGTAAACAATTACATGGCCAAGAATATTTCAGCTTATGGTAGGTGTTATAGTGAAAATAAGACAGAATAATGAATAGAGAGCAACTAGATTATGTATGGTGTGAGGATCCTTTTGATGGAACCCTTAGGGAAGTTCTTATATTGGGTTATCTTTGGGTTGATTCCTAGAATAATGAGAAGGAGCCAGTCATGCAGGAGAAGAGAATTCCAGACACATGCCAGCAAATGCAAAGTCCCTGAAGCAGAGGCAAGTTTAGACTGTTGGAGAAATATTGACCAAAAACCATTTTCATCTCAATCATGTCAGTCTGATCTGTGGAAGATCTGAAACCTGTTAAAAGACTATTGAAGTGGTCCAAACAAAAAAGAAATGATTATTGGGCTTAGATGGCAGCAGAGGAGACAAAAGTGGACAGATTCAAAATCTATTTTGGAAGTAGAATTGATTAGACTTGCTAATAGACCAAATGTTGGAAGTGAGGGAAAAAGAAAAGCCAAGGATGATTCTTAATTTTTGTTGTGCATAACAGAGTAGATGGTGATGCTGTTTACTGAAACAGGGAAGAAAGAGGCTGGGTTTTAGAAGTAAAACCAAGAGTTCTGTGTTGACAACAGAAACTGTATGAACTCACTTCATACTTGAGGAGGTCTGATGTGTAAGCAGCCTCTCCCCATCTACCTAGCCACTGTCTTCATCACCACTCCAATTATGGTTACAGTGCTACCAGACTATAGATGGTAGCTAATTTTTCTTTACCTATTTTCTAATGTCACAATTTCTGTTTGCCCAATTGGATCATTTGTGTGCTAACCACTTCTGTAACCAACCTTTATCTGGCAAAATAATTATAGCACAATAATGATTTGCATGATACCTTGAAATTTGGGGGGAGGAGGCATGCCAAGTTGGGCATCACTTTGTCTTAGCAATTAATGGGATATTGTTAACTAAAATAAGATAATATTAAGCAAGGTGCCAGTTGAACAATCTCTAATTTGATCAATGTCTTTTCAGCACTTTGGGCATTTACTTAGCTCATTTAGTCTTCCTTTTGTAGCACGTGGTTGGGATGAAAAAGTGCATGCATCTTTCTTTCACTCCTCTTTTCCCACCCTTTCCCTTTGCACATAGGTAATTGGTTCCATCTTTTATGCAGTGCCTGGTAGTTTGCTTTTCGTATTGTTGCTGCACTTGAGTAGAGAACAAACCTTTTGTCTATAGGATACATGAAGAGTGCAACTGCAAAACAAGAGCAAAAGGCACTTCCCCCCATGACCTTACAGTAACCATACTGATTGAATCTCCAGGGACATTCCAACATTGTACTAGCTCAGATTTTTGTTCCTATCTTTTCCTTTGCACACCAACTCTACTCTTTAGTAAAATTGTAAAAGCCTGCCATTACGGACATTAGGTATCCCAACATTACCTGCTGGAGTGTGTCCAGTTTGTTCTTCTTCATAGGACCAGTTTTTATTTGCAGCTTGGATTTTTATTATGAAGTTGCATTATTATGGAATTCACTGTCCTGTGATGGATTGTTTCATATGTGTTCTGTTCCATATTATTCTGGTTTTTTAAAATTAATTATAAGTAGTCCTCACACCCAACATGGAGCTAGAACTCATGACCTTGAGATTAAGAGTTGCATACTCTACTGACTGTGTCAGCCAAGTGGCCCGTGTGACATACTATTGTTAAAATGAACTGTTGCTACTGTGAGATGGATTTTAACTGACCTATTAAAGTTTTCTTTCAAATGGCACTACTTTAGGGATGTTCTGGTATTTGCTCTTATCATTTGGGCCTTGTGGATAATGTATAGGTTTAAAAACAAATTTTGCTGATTTGTCCATTTCTTTCCCTGCACTTTGTTACATCTAAGATATAGTCTTACTCATCTGATTTAATATGCATTTTAAAAGTGCTATAACTATTAAATGCCCTGTTTACAGACAGATGAAATAAATTTATTCCAACAAAAAAGAGTTCTGTGTTGAGCATATTGAATTTGAGATGCTTATTAGACATCCAGGTGGAACCATTGCAACAGCACTTCAGGTGCCATTAGCATAGAGATATATGAAAACGTGAGACTGAATGAGATCACCTATGGAAAGAGTATACATGAAGAAGAAAAGAGGTTTGAAGTCTGAGCCTGGGGCATGCCAACATTTAGAGGTGTGTAGAAAAGGAGCCCTCATTGGTGTTTTTGATGAGTATATTCAGTGTGGAAGGTGAAAGGACAGTTGGTGAATTGGTCTCTGATGATTAGAAGCTGAATTTTGACCATAGATTTCACTTTAGCTGCAGAAACTTACTGGTAGCTCTTGGTAAGGTAGTGAAGTGGGCAGGGGCTTTGAGGTGGGAGGAAATTCCAGGAAATGAAAACAGTTTGATACAAATAGAGTTGGGTGTGTGCCTGCAAAGGGATGTCAATGGCTTACAGCTCTGGTTTTCATCTGAATTGGACTTTCAGCTGTACACTGAAAGGTTATAATTAAAAGCAGCTTCTTTGGAGCATTGTTGTTTAAAGCAGCCTGCCTTTCCTTAAAAACTCTCCTAGTTTCTGGAACCTCCATTTTAAAAAATAATAATTAATTTAAAAATTTGAGTATAGTTTACACATAATGTTACTTTAGTTTCCCTCATTCTTTTTTTTTTTTTTTTTTTTAAAGATTTTTTATTTATTTTTGTGACAGAGAGACAGCCAGCGAGAGAGGGAACACAGCAGGGGGAGTGGGAGAGGAAGAAGCAGGCTCACAGCGGAGGAGCCCGATGTGGGACTCGATCCCGGTAAGCCAGGATCACGCCCTGAGCTGAAGGCAGACGCTTTAACGACTGCGCTACCCAGGCGCCCTAGTTTCCCTCATTCTTAATTGGCCCTACACACGTGAAGCCCAGTTGCTGCACGGAATAAAGATTTCAAGAGGCCCAAATCTTGTTCAAAGAGGGAATTATGAATTAAATTTCAGGAATAGCTTCCTCAAGTACTAATTTCCTGTTTTTATTTTTTTGTCTTTATTTTGTAGTTCATAGAAATGTTTCTTCCATAGGAGCAGATTCTTAGAGTATTGAGGATTAGAATAGAATCAAATCAAATTTCTGTTTGAATTTTGTGCACATTAACACATCATCACCTCCTACTGAATTTACCTAAGCAGACTTGCAAGATAAATACTATATGTTATAATGAAGATCTGTAGGTGTAGAATACATTCTCCAAAATTTTCAGGGACATTTTATTTTTAAAAAGTTTTTTTATTATGATATATTAGTCACTGTACAGTACATAATTAGTTTTTGATGTAGTGTTCCATGATGCATTGTTTGCATATAACACCCAGTGCTCCATGCAGTATGTGCCCTCCTTAATACCCTTCACCGGGCTAGCTCATTCCCCCATCCCCATCCCTGCTAAAACCCTGTTTGTTTCCTGGAGTCCATAATCTCTCATGGTTCAATTTCCCCTCTGTTTACCCCCCTTCATTTTTCCCTTCCTCCTATCTCCTTGCTATTCCTTATGTTCCACAAATGAGTGAAACCATTTGATACTTGTCTTTCTCTGCTTGATTTATTTCACTTAGCATAATCTCTTCCAGTCCTGTCCATGTTGCTGCAAATGTTGGGTAATCGTTCTTTCTGATAGCTGAGTAATATTCCATTGTATATATGGACCACAACTTCTTTATCCATTCATCTGATGAAGGGCATCTCAGCTCCTTCCACAGTTTAGCTATTGTGGACAATGCTGCTATAAACATTGAGGTGCATATGGCCCTTCTCTTCACTACGTCTGTATCTTTGGGGTAAATACCCATGAGAGACTATGGACTCTGAGAAACAAACTGAGGGCTCAGAGGGGAGGGCTGTGGGGGAATGGGATAGGCTGGTGATGGGTAGTAAGGAGGGCACATATTGCATGGCGCACTGGGTGTTTTACGCAACTAATGAATCATCGAACTTTACATCAGAAACCAGGGATGTACTGTATGGTGACTAACATAATATAATAAAAAAACATTAAAATTAAAAAAAGAAGTTGTTCTAATGAAAACACCTTCCAGAGAAAAGGCAGAGCTATTGAAGTCCATTTTTGTAGATAATGTTTTCTATACACATTAACACTTGAGAGCCCAACTAGATGTATTAAAGTTGTCTAAGGCCCAGACCCAGGAGAGTTTCTGGCATATAAAAGGCATTTTGGCCTATTTTTCTAAATGACCTTAATCTTAAAGTTACTGTCTACTATTATGGAGAAATAAAGGTATATCAAAAGAATGAATACAGACAAGCATCCTCTTCTGAAGAGGAATAACCTGGAAAATACAGTTTTAGAAGAGATTATTAAATATATGCATGTTCAGTTTCTCATTCATCTAATGAAGTTAATAAACTTGTTTATGGAATAAAATAACAATTTTTGAAGGTAAAGGTCTCCAAAAACTAACATATATTCACTAAAATCAAGACATGAAAACTAACTTTATATCAGATGACATTAAACAATTTGTACAAAAAAAGACAGGAATGTACTGTATGATGACTAACATAATATAATAAAAAATATTATTATAATTTTAAAAAAATACTAAAATGAAAAAAATACCCAGGAGTGCAATTGCTGGGTCATAGGGTGGCTCTATTTTTTACTTTTTGAGGAAGCTACACACTGTTTTCCAAAGTGGCTATACCAACTTGCATTCCCACCAACATTGTAAGAGGGTTTCCCTTTCTCCACATCCTCTCCAACATTTGTTGTTTCTTGCCTTGCCAACTTTTGCCATTCTAACTGGCGTAAGGTGGTATCTCAGTGTGCCTTTGATTTGAATTTCCCACATGGCTAATGATGTTGAACATTTCTTCATGTGTCTGTTAGCCGTTCATATGTCTTCATTGGAAAAGTGTTTATTCATATCTTCTGCCCATTTTTTGATTTGATTATTTGTTTCTCATGTATTGAGTTTATAGATCTTGGATACCAGCCTTTTATCTATAGTGTCATTTGCAAATATCTTCTCCCATTGTCTGGGCTGCCTCTTTGTTTTTTTTTTCACTGTTTACTTGGCTGTGGAGAACTTTTTATCTTGATGAAGTCCCAAAACTTCATTTTTGCTTTTGTTTCACTTGCCTTTGGAGACGTGTCATGGAAGAAGTTGCTGTAGCCAATGTTGGAGTGGTTACGGCCTATGTTCTCCTCTATGATTTTGATGAATTCCCGTCTCACACCGAGGTCCTTCATCTATTTGGAGTTTATCTTTGTGTATGGTGTGAGAGAGTGGTCAGGTTTCATTCTTTTGAATATAGCTGTCCAATTTTCCCAGCACCATTTATTGAAAAGACTGTCTTTTTTCCACTGGATGTTTCTTTCGGCTTTGTCAAAGATTAGTTACCCAAAGAGCCGAGGGTCTATATCTGGGTTCTCTATTCTGTTCCATTGGTCTATGTGTCTGTTTTTGTGCCAGTACCATACTGTCTTTGTGATCACAGCTTTGTAGTATAGTTTGAAATCCAGCAACGTGTTGCCCCCAGCTTTGTTTTTCCTTTTCAACAATTCCTCGGTGATTCGGGCCTTTTCTGGTTCCACACAATTTTTTTTTTAAGATTTATTTATTTATTTATTAGAGAGAGACAGCCAGCGAGAGAGGGAACACAAGCAGGGGGAGTGGGAGAGGAAGAAGCAGGCTCCTAGTGGAGGAGCCTGATGTGGGGCTCGATCCCAGAACGCCGGGATCACGCCCTGAGCCGAAGGCAGACGCTTAACGACTGCGCCACCCAGGCGCCCCGGGTTCCACACAAATTTAAGGGCTTTTTGTTCGAGTGCTTTGAAAAAGGTCATTGGTATTTTGATCGGGATGTCATTGAAAGTGTAGATTGCTCTGGGTAGCATAGATATTTTAACTATGTTTAATGGATTCTTCTGATCCATGAGCATGGAATATTTTTCCATCTTTTTGTGTCTTCTTCAATGTCTTTCAAGAGTGATTTGTAGTTTCTAGAATATAGATCCTTTAGGTCTCTGGTTAATTCTGAGATAACGAATGATTTTTAGTGCTATTGTAAATGGAACAGATTCCCTAATTTCTCTTTCTTCAGTCTCATTGATCATGTATAGAAATGCAACTGATTTCTTCTTTTTTTTTTTTTTTAGAAATGCAACTGATTTCTGAGCATTGATTTTGTATCCCGCCACAGTACTGAATTGCTCTATAACGTCTAGTAGTTTGGGGGTGGAGTCTTTTGGGTTTTCCATATAGAGGATCATGTCATCTGCGAAGAGACACAGTTTGACTTCTTCTTTACTGATTTGAATAGTTTTTATCCCTTTTTATTGTCTGATTGCTGTTGCAAGGACTTCTAGTACTATGTTGAATTATAATGGCGAGAGTGGGCATCCTTGTCAGGTTCCTGATCTTAAGGAAAAGGCTTCCAGCTTTTCCCCGTTGAGAATGATATTCGCTGTAGTCTTTTCATAGATGGTTTTTATGAAATTGAGGAATGTACCTTATTTTTTATTTTTTATTTTTTTATTTTAATTTTTTTAATATGTTAGTCACCATACAGTACATCCCTGGTTTCTGATGTAAAGTTCGATGATTCATTAGTTGCGTATAACACCCAGTGCACCGTGCAATACGTGCCCTCCTTACTACCCATCACCAGTCTATCCCATTCCCCCACCCCCCTCCCCTCTGAAGCCCTCAGTTTGTTTCCCAGAGTTCATAGTCTGTCATGGTTCATTCCCCCTTCTGTTTACCCCCCCTTCATTCTTCCCTTCCTTCTCCTACTAATCTTCCTACTTAAGTTCCATAAATGAGTGAAACCATATGATAACTGTCTTTCTCTGCTTGACTTATTTTGCTTAGCATTATCTCTTCCATTTCCGTCCATGTTGCAGTAAATATTGAGAAATCGTTCTTTTTGATGGCGGAGTAATATTCCATTGTATATATGGACCACATCTTCTTAATCCAGTCATCTGTTGAAGGGCATCTCGGCCCTTCCACGATTTAGCTATTGTGGACAATGCTGCTATGAATGTTGGGGTGCATATGGCTCTTCTCTTCACTACATCTGTATCTTCTGTAAATACCCAGGAGTGCAATTGCTGGGATATAGGGTAGCTCTATTTTTAACTTTTTGAGTAACCTCCACACTGTTTTCCAAAGTGGCTGTACCAACTTGCATTCCCACCAACAGTGTAAGAGGGATCCCCTTTCTCCACATCCTCCCCAACATTTTTTTTTCTTACCTTGTCCATTTTAGCCATCCTCACTCTCGTAAGGTGGTATCTAAATGTGGTTTTGATTTGAATTTCCCTGATGGCTATTGATGTTGAACCTTTTTTCATGTGTCTGTTAGCCATTTGTTTGTCTCCATTGGAAAAGTGTCTGTTCATATATTCTGCCCATTTTTTTGATTTGATTATTTGTTTCTTGTGTATTGATTTTCAGAAGTTTTTTATAGATCTTGGATACCAGTGGATTCTATGTGCTGTATTCCCCTAGCACTGGACTTTTGTAGTTCTCATTGATTGGTAATCTTGGTCTTGCCTGGATGTTCTTGCTGACCTTCTGGGGGAGAGGCCTGTTGTGTTGATTCTCAAATGTCTTTCCCCAGGGCAGAGTTGCACCACCCTTGCCAGGAGCCAGGCTAAGTAATCTGTTCTGGTTTGCTGTAGTGTCTTCCCCCCACCCCCTGCAAGTTTTTCCATGCAGGTTTAGAGGAGGAGAATGAAAATGGTGGCCTCCCAATCTCTGGCCCCGGAGTCGAAAACTTTGGGCCCCACTCCTCAGTGAGCCTTAGGATAAAAGCAATCAGTTACTCTTGCTCACCCTGCTTGTGACCAAGCATTTCTATCTCAGGCATATGACCCCGTGTGGAGTTTCCAAACTCAGCAGACTCCTTCGGCGCACTCCCACGCTGCTCTTCCTGGGGAAGGAAGCAGAATTTGCACCCAGTTCTGATGCTTTTTGGGCCCCTGCTCGAAGAACAGTGGACCGACTCTGCCACAGATAATGGTTTATGGCAACCCTGAGCTGAGATCGTACTCCTGGGCTCATTCTTTGTAGCTGGCTTCCCTGCTGTGATACCAGGGAGCTCTGCTGCACTCAGGCACCCCCAGTCTTCCTGGGACCCTGAGGGTCTTGAGACCACACTGCCCCCGTGAGGGTTCCACCCCCCGCTTAGCCACCTAAGCAACGTCCCTCACCAGAGCAGACTTCTAAAAGTTCTGATTTTGTGCTCCACTGCTCTATCACTTGCAGGTAGCCAGCTGATGGAGGTTCTCTCCTTCATCTATCCTGCTGTTCATATCATCATGTGTGTTTCTCATTTTGTTCATTGTGTCTATCTATCTTCCCATATATCACCTCAGATTCACTTCTCTGCACTTCTTACCTTGCAGAAAGTGGTCGCTCTTCTATTCATAGAGTTACAGCTATTTTCATCTATCTCCACTTGAGTTCGCAGGTGTTCAGAATGGTTTGATAGCTATCTAGCTAAATTCCTGAGACCAGACAAAATTAAGGTCTTCTACTCCTCTCTCTGGGAAACTCTTTAAATCCCCTTTTTCTGAATGATAGCCTTGCTGTATAGAGTATTCTTGGCTGCAGATTTTTTCTGTTCAGCACTTTGATTTTATCATGCCACTCCTTTCTGGCTTGCCAAGTTTCTGTTGAAAAAAAAAATCTCCTGCTTGCCTTATGGGTTTTCCCTTGTAAGTTAATGACTGCTTTTGCCTTGCCATTTTAAATTGTTTTTATCACTGTATTTTGAAAATTTAATTAAAATATGTCTTGGCGTGGGTCTACCTTTGTTCTTTTGTTGGAGCTTCTCTCTGCTTCCTGGATGTGGATATCTGCTTCTTTCCCCAGATTAAGGAAGTCTTCAGCTATAATTTCTTCAAATAATTTTTCTGCCTCTTTTTCTTTCTCTTCTTCTTCTGCAACTCCTATAATACAAATGTTATTACATTTGATGGAGTCACTGAATTTCATACATATGTTTTCATTTTGTGTAATTCATTTTCCTCTATTTTCTTCAGCTTGATTAATTACCATTACTCTGTCTTCTATGTCACTAATTCATTCCTTTTGCTCAGACATCCTCCTGTTCATATCATCGCGCATGCTTCTTATTTTGTTTACTGTGTTCTTTATCTGCTATGTGTTCCTTATCTCTGCATTAAGGCTCTCACTCATGCCTTCCACTCTTTTCTCAAGTCCAGTTGCATCCTTATTATCGTTCCTTTAAATTCTCTATCAGGCATGTTACTGATATTTGTTCCACTTAGATCTCTGGCCCTGGCCTTATGCTGTTCTTTCATTTGGGATAAATTTCTCTGTTTCCTCATTTTGCCTCTCTGTGTCTGTTTCTCTGTGTTGAGTAAGTCAGCTGTGTCTTCTGCTCTTGAAAATAGTGACTTTAGGAAGAAGAGGTCCTGGAGTGCCCTGCAGTGCTGTGTACCCTGTTCACCACAATCTGACACTTCAGGAGAGTACCCTATGCATGTTGGTTACACCTTGTGTTGTGTATGAGTCACTTTTCCTTTCAGTGAATTCATTTGCACTGTCTCTCTTCATATTGTTGTCTGTGATTGCTCTCTGTGGCGTTAGTGGGGCCCAGGCAGGGCATCTCTGAAGGGGCATGCCTGCTAAAGAACTTGGAATCAGAGCATGAGTGTTAGCAAAATTTGTGCTGTGCCACTATTCTTATGCTGGACCCTGTGAAGTGCTAGGACAAATAGAGGATGGATGCTGGGGTGGCCGGTAGTACAAGGCTAGATGCAGTGCTCAACAATTGTTGGCCTAGTGGGATCTGGTTCTGGACACTGGCTGGGAGCTGTTATAGCCCACAGTGTGCTAGCCCCTGTGAGCTTGTGGCTGGTCAGGCACATGAGGGTGCCTGAGGGTATGCAGTGGAGCATGACATGCAATGGTGCTGAGGGGCA
The DNA here is from genome assembly GCF_023065955.2 of Ursus arctos. Lineage (NCBI taxonomy): Eukaryota > Metazoa > Chordata > Mammalia > Carnivora > Ursidae > Ursus > Ursus arctos. The sequence goes on from NC_079873.1 coordinate 46,941,003, forward strand.
TGCAACTGAGTGCATCATGTGATAACAGTTGGAGGTACACAGTAGGGTGCAGTAAGATGGATATGTGTGGCATCTGGTGGTAACTTGCACCTGGCAACTAGGTGGGGCTTATGTGCAGGTTTAACAAAATTTGCCCGAGTCCAGGGTCGAGGCTAGGAGGTTTAGAGTGGGCAAGTCCTCAGGAGAACTTGTGGGCATGGCACTCTGCTAGTGGGTTAGGTGGAAAATATCTGTGCAGCCCAGCCTACAGGAGGTGTCTGTATTTATACTTGGTGATCGGGGAGGAAAATGGTGCCTGCCATCTCCCATGTTTTAGAAGTCCCCCAACATATTCTGAAATCAGCATGAACAGATTTGTCTCTCATTTGCCCCTGACATTGTGTAAATTGTCACTTTTATGTTGCCTCTCTGTGCAGGCTGCTGTCTCTTTAAGGACAGAGACCCAGCTATCACTCATCCTTCCAGCTAGCCCACTGCTGAGTCAGCTGACATTTACTTATTTGTTTGTTTGTTTTTATTTTTTTTCAAAAATTAAAAAATATTTTTATTTTTTTTATTTTTTAAATAATATTTATTTTGTTATATTAGTCACCATACAGTACATCCCCAGTTCTTGATGCAATGTTCCATGATTCATTACTTGCATATTACATGCAGTCCACCATGCAATATGTGCCCTCCTTAATACCCATCACCAGCCTATCCCAGTCCCCCACCCCCTCCACTCTGAAGCCCTCAGTTTGTTTCCCAGAGTCCATAGTCTCTCATGGTTCATTCCCCCTTCTGTTTACCCCCCCTTCATTCTTCCCTTCGTTCTCCTACCGATCTGTTTGTTTGTTTTAAAATTCCAGTTAGTTAATGAACAGTGTAATATTAGTTTCGGGTGTACAATTAAGTGATTCAACACTTATATACAACTACCTGGTACTCATCAACAAAAAGAGTACTGGTTAATCCCCATCACCCATTTAAACCATTCCCCCACCTCCCCTCTGGTAACCATCACTTTGTTCTCTATAGTTAATAGTCCATTTTTTGGTTTGCCTCTCTCTTTTTCCCCCTATGATTGTTTGTTTTGTTCCTTAAATTCTACATATAGGTGAAACCATATGGCATTTATCTTTCCTCACTGACTTATTTTGTTTAGCATAATACTCTCTAGCTCCATCCACATTGTTGCAAATGGCAATATTTAATTTTTTGATGGCTGGGTAGTATTCCATTGTCTACATATACCACATCTTTTTATCCATTTATTAGTTGATGGGCATTTCACTCTTCCCATAATTTGGCTATTGTTGCTCATGATGCTATAAACATCTGGGTGCATGTATGTATCCCTTCAAATTAGTATTTTGGTGTCTTTTAGGTAAATACCTGGAGCAATCCCTGAATAGTAGGATAGTTCTACTTTTAACTTTTTAGGGAACCTCCATACTGTTTTCCAGAGTGGCTGGACCAGTAGGCATTCCCATGTGTAGGAGGGTTCACTTTTCTTCACATCCTTGCCCACACCTGTTGTTTCCTGTGTTGTTAATTTTAGCCATTCTGAGAGGTCTGAGGTGATATCTCATTATAGTTTTGATTTGTATTTCCCTGATAATGTTGAGTATCTTTTCACATGTCTGTTGGCCATCTGGATATCTTCTTTGGAAAAATGTCTGTTCATATTTTCTGCCAATTTCTTAACTGGGTGTTTCATTTCTGGCATGTTTTGTTTGGTATTTATATTTATAAATATAAAGTATATTTATATACTTTGGATATTTTTTGTATATATTTGTAAATGTAAAGTATATATACTTTGGATACTAACCCTTTATCAGATATGCCATTTGGAAATGTATCCATCCTGTAATTTGCCTTTTAATTTTGTTGATTGTTTCCTTTGTTTTGCAGAGCTTTTTTTATATATATATATATTTGTGACATCTCAGAAGTTCATTTTTCCTTTTGTTTCCCTTGCCTCGGGAGGCATATCTAGTAAAAAGTTGCTATGGCTGATGTCAAAGAGGTTGCTGCCTGTATTCTTCTCTAATATTTTAATGGTTTTCCTGTCTCATGTTTAAGTCTTTCATCCATTTTGAATTTATTTTTGTGTATGGTGTAAGAATGTGGTCCGGTTTGATACTTTGCATGTAGCTGTCCATCTTTCCCAATACCATTTGTTGAAAACTTTTTCCCATTGGATATTGTTTCCTGATTTGTAGAAGATTAATTTACCATATAGTTATGGTTTCATTTCTGAGTTTTCTATTCTGTTCTATTGATCTGTGTGTCTATTTTTGTGCTAGTACCATACTGTTTTGATAAGTATAGTTTTGTAATATAGCTTGAAGTCTGGAATTGTGATGCCTCCAGCTTTGCTTTTCTTATTCAAGGTTGCTTTGGCTATTCAGGGTCTTTTGTGCTTCCATACAATTTTCAGATTGTTTGTACTAGCTCTGTGAAAAATGCTGTTGGCATTTTAAAAGGGATTGCATTAAAAACGTAGATTGCTTTAGGTAATATAAACAATTTAACAATATTTTTCTTCCAATCCATGAGCATGGGGTGTCTTTCCATTTTTTTGTGGTGTCTTCAGTAACTTTCATCAATGTTTTATGGTTTTCAGAGTACAGAACTTTTACCTCTTTGATTAGATTCTTTGTAGAAATCTTATGGTCAGGTACAATTGTAAATGGCATCAACTCCTTGATTTCTCTTTCTACTTCATTTTTGGTGTATAGAAATGCACCAGATATCTGTACATTGATTTTGTATCCTGAAACATTACTGAATTTGTGTATCAGTTCTAGCAATTTTTTGGTGGAGTCTTTCAGGTTTTCTACATAGAGTATCATGTCATCTGCAAATGGTGAAAGTTAGACTTCTTCCTTGCTGATTTGGATGCCTTTTATTTCATTTTATTGTCTGATTGCTGAGGCTAGGACTTCCGGTACTACATTAAATAACAATGGTTAGACTGTGCTTCCCCCTCTTGTTACTAACCATAAAGGAAAATCTCTCAGTTTTTCCCCATTGAGGATGATATGAGCTGTGGGTTTTTCATATATAGCCTTTATTATGTTGAGGTATGTTCCATCTATAACTACTACTGAGGTGAGCTTGATTGAGAAGGACAGTTGTGCCAGAGTGCAGGGATGTGGGACTTGGTTTAAGCAAGTTAGGCAGCCAGTGTCAGGGCTGAGCTGTTTTCCACAGGTGCCTCTGTGTTTATTGAATCAACCAACTTTTAAAAACTCCAGGTTCCAAGTCCTACTAGTTTTACAAATTCATAGAAATTGGCCCTTCTGATTTTTGAAGCCAAATGTTATGGGGATTTGTCTTCCTCCTGGGAGCTCCCTGCTGCAAAGGTCAGTTTCTCTTTCCTCTCCTTTCACGAAGCTCCCTCCTTCCTGGGGGCATCCTCCCTCTGCCATTCTGACCTTCCTAAACTCTCAACTGCAGCTTTTTCTCTATATGTAGTTGTAAAATTTGTTTTGCCATTCTTTGGATTACTGTCCAATTTGTTTGCTTGGATGTGGATGATATCTATTTGAAAATGTGGGATGCAGTGAGCCGAGGGTCCTCCTACTCTGTCATCATCCCAAGCTCCCCATTTCATTATTCTGCATCTTTTATTCATGATGCAGATGTATTAGGCATAACAATGTATTTTCATAACTTTTTGATAGGCATTGCGGAGTATAACTGGTATGTCAGGATATATGATAGCTTTTTTAAACTAGCCCTTCTTCTTTCTAAGGAGATGCACTAATATTAAGCTGATTAATATTCTCTACCCCTTATGTGCATGTCAGAAGTTGTTATTATAGAAGGTAGCAAACTTTCTGTAAATGTTCAGGCAGTAAATAATTTAGGATTTGCAGGTTGTATGGTCTCTGTCACAACTACTCAACTCAACCACTGTAAAGTGAACAGAGTCACAGACAGTACATAAACAAATGGGCATGCTTGTGTTTCAATAAAATTTTATTTACAGAATTAGGCACTGCACTGGATTTGATCATAGGCTGTAGTTTGCCCACCCCTGCTGTAGAAGACTGTTTTACCTGTAATATCTGGGACCTTATTTCCTACTGAGAAATTTTCAGTTTTAACAGTTGGCATATGCCAAAGTATATTACAACTAAGGATCTTCTCAACATGAGAAGATCATCAGTGATCCTGCAGTCATGGATAGAAATTATTGTTTAATAAATCTTTATTCTACTCAATAGCATTTGAGGCCACCATGACATCACCAACAGCTTATAGGAACCCTTTAAATCATACCGTCAGTACCTTTGCAGTCTAGTGGGAGACAGTTTATTATAGCAATTACTGGTTCAGACTTTGAAGCCAGGCAAGTATGAGTTTGAATCCTAGTTCTTACTCATTTGTTAGCTGTGTGACCTATGAAACTCCTCAATGCTTTGGTTTCCACATCCATAAAATGAGTTCTTATATGTAAAACACTGGTAGTTAGTAATCACTCAAGAGGCATTACCTATTATGCTAACAAATATATATTTTTAAATTATTACAGTGATATTTTAATAGATCATCAACAAAAATTCCTTTTTGTGCAGTTCCATTTTAATTTTTTTTAAGATTTTATTTATTTATTCGACAGAGATAGAGACAGCCAGCGAGAGAGAGAACACAAGCAGGGGGAGTGGGAGAGGAAGAAGCAGGCTCCTAGTGGAGAAGCCTGATGTGGGGCTCGATCCCAGAACGCCGGGATCACGCCCTGAGCTGAAGGCAGATGCTTAACTGCTGTGCCACCCAGGCGCCCCCCATTTTAATTTTTTTAATTTAAGTATAACTGTCACACAATGTAATATTAATTTCAGATGTACAACATAGTGACTCAACTTCTGTATATGCTATGCTCTGCTCACAAGTGTAGCTACCATCTGTCACAATGCAACCCCATGGCAATATCACTGACTATATTCCCTATGTTGTGACTTTTATTCTTGTGACTTTTTCATTCCATGACTGAAAGCCTGTATCTCTGACTACCCTTCAACCATTTTGCCCATCCTTCTAGCCCCTTTCCCTGTGTCAATCATCAGTTTGTTCTCTGTATTTAGGTTTGATTCTGCTTTCTGTTGGATTGTTTATTTGTTTTGTTTTGTTTTGTTTAGGTTCCACATATAAGTGATATCATATGGCATTTATCTTTCTTAGTCTAAATTATTTCACTTAGCATAATGCCCTGTAGGTCCAAATGGCAAAACCTCGTCCATTTTTATGGCTGTGTAATATTCTATTACACACACACACACACACACACACACACACACACACACACACACGAGACTCCCCATATCTTCTCTACTCATTTATCTATCAATGGACACTTAAGTTGCTTCCATATCTTGGCTATTGTAAGTGATGTTTCAGTAGACATAGAGATGCATATATCTTTTCAATCAGTTTTTTTTTTTAATTTTCTTTGGGTAAATAATTGTTGGGTAATATGGGATTTCTATTTTTAATTTTTTGAAAAACTTCCATTCTCTTTTCCATAGTGGCTGTTCCAGTTTATATTCCCACCAACAATGCATGAGAGTTCCTTTTTCTGTACATCCTTATGAACACTTGTTATTTCTTGTCATTTTATTTTAGTCATTGTGACAGGTGTAATGTGATATCTCATTGGGATTTTCATTTGCATTCCCCTGATAGGGATGTTGCGCATCTTTTCATTTGTGTGTTGGTCATGTGTGTGTCTTCCTTTAAAAAAATGTTTATTCAGGTCCTTTTCTCATTTCTTAATAAGATTGTGGGGTGTGGGTTTTTTTTTTTTTTGGTGTTGAGCTGTATAAATTGTTTGTATATTTCGGACATTAACTTTTCATTGTATATATTGTTTCAAAAAGAAGTTATATTTTTTAATGTATTGAGTTTTTAAAACCTTCAAAAAACCCTGTCTTCTATGGTACTTGTCTTAGATGAGTATCTTTTAGCTAGGCTAGAGTAACTCTTGCTTTTCAGGACAAGGCAAATAGATCAAGACATGGAAATTAAGCTTCAGTAAACATTGTAGTTTAATGAATCCAACTGACCAATTGTATCCTTTATGTTTATCAATGAAAGAACAGAGACTGCTTTCCCAGGCTGAAGTGACAGTTGTTACAAATGCAGACTTTTCCAGGATACTACTATATTTGACCTTGGTAAGCCCTTATGTTTTATCCCAAGTTGGTTCACAGTGTCCAAATGGCAGGAAGATGCTTTTAAAAGAATTATTGAGGTTATTCAAATTCAGTAAAAGATTCTCTGTTGATAATAACTGGGAAGATATAGGTTTATGGAGAATTTATTGGATTTGGACCACATACTAGAAAATAAATTTTATCTTTGATATCTTTTGCAATACTCTCCTACACAAATGCTCCAGGATCTATAGGTTTAAGATAAATATGGTAAAACTTAACTTTCTTACCAGGAATTTAGTAATTGATGTTTGTGAAGTGTTTTAAAGATTGAATACCCTGATAATATGATAATTAGTATAAAACGATGACTATCCAAACCATGGGGTATTGAAGCATGATTTAAAGTGATCAGTTTTTTTGGTGGGAGGGAGCTAGGATGGTGGAATGGTAAGAGGACCCTAGGCTTGTCTTGTCTCTGGAACACAGTTGATAAATAGCAAATCATTCTGAATACCCAAGAAATTGATATGAGTTCAGACAGAACAAACTGCATAGCTAGAGGGAGAGAAGAGGCCACATCATGAAGGTAGGAGGTAGGAAGATATGATTTGGGGGAGAAATGGAACATGGGTGCTGCAGGGGGGGGAGCCCTGATCATGGAGAGAGGTGAGAGAGGGAGAGAAGGAAAGAGAGAGAGAGAGAGAAGCACAGAAAGATCACACAAGAGCAACAATTCCCCAAAGCCATTGGGAAAATGACAGGGGCTTATTTTCATGAGGTTTTACAACCAGTGGGTCTCAAAGACTGGATTTTTTGAGATCCATGGGATGGAACTATAGAGCCCTGAGGGTGATGCAGTGCTCCCATGGAGGAGGGCAGATAGCCTGGGAGCAAAGGGTGCAATCTGAGGGTTCCCTGGGACAACAGGAAAGGTGGTTCTCCCTTCTTGGATCACATCTAGGAGAAGTGGCATTGCCTATTCAGGGACAAGAAAGCCAGCAATCACTATTACCCTCCACCACCCCTCAGCATAGGTGTAGAGATACCTGCTGAGGGTGATTAACCTTTGCTGTGCTTCACTCCAAATACCAGATCCCTGCACTTTGGTGCAACTTCCCTTCTGGGACAAACATGCATCACTCCCACTGCAGTAAGACCCTCCCTCAGAAGACTAGTGTGGGTCTATACTATGCTGGGTCCCCAAAGTTGGGAGTTTTTAAACTCAACTGGCCTGCCAGGGATAGAACACAGGGTCACTGTGTTGCCAGGGAGGCAAACAGGTCAGACAAAGACAGGGTGAAGGTAGTGACCTGAGGGATGCCTGGGATGCATGAGGGGAGATTGTTTGCCCTTCTGGGAGGCTTTCCCAGAGAGCAGCAGGTGGAGACTCCCCTTTCCGGGTATAAGGGAGGGGGCTGGCACCATTTCTCTTCTCTGCCCTTCAGCATAAACTAACTTCAGTAAACAGCACAGTACCAACAGTGTCAACCCAAACTACTTACACCAAGTGCCACCCCCTTGCACTCTGCAGGTGCTGCTTTTCTTGGGCAAGTGAACCTGAAAATAAGAGTAGTGGCACCTCCCCAAGAAGACCAGAACAACCCCCCCACATGCACCATGTCTACTAATCATAGAGTTGTGCAAAGCTTCAGCTCTAGTGGAAATAGATTCAGGTCCCTTTTAACAAGGAGACCAGAGCACACCTAGTTAAAACTCACCACCCTCTGGCTAAGGTCCAAGCACTCACCACTGCAGGCAAAGAGAAACTCTGTAGAGACCTGGCCTGAGGGATAGAGCAGCCGTAACAGCAGCAAAATACATACAACACACACCAGAGACACTTCATGAAGTGCCAGGCCCTGGACAGTATATGACCTCTTTTTCATAAAGCCGTTACTCTCGGGAGAAGAAAACATACAGGCTTTCCTAGCACAGAAGAAGACAGAGATCTAGACAAAATGATAAGACAGAGGAAATCCATCCCAAAAGAAAGAATATGAAAAGATCACGGCCAGGGATCTAATCAGAAGAGATATAAGTAATGTGCCTGATCCAGTATTTAAAGCAACAATCATAGGATACTAGCTGGACTTCAGAAAAGCATAGAAGACAACAAGGAATCCTTTACCACAAAGAAAAAGACCTAAAAACTAGTCAGGCCAAAATAAAAATGCAACAACTGAAACTTGAAACTGACTGGATGTAATGATGACAAGGATGGAAGAAGTAGGGGAATAAATAAGTGATATAGAAGATAAAATTATGAAAAATAAGGTGACAAAAAGAGGGAAAGGAAAATACTAGATCATGAATATAGACTTAGGGATCTCAGTGAATCCATGAAACATAATAGCATTTGTATCATAGAGTCCCAGAAGAGGAAGAAAGGGAAAAGGGGCAGAAGGTTTATTTGAAGAAATTATAGCTGAAAACTTACCTAATCTGGGGAAGAAAACAGGCATCCAAACCAGGAGGCACACAAAACTCCCATCAAAATCAACAAAAGCAGGGCAACACAGGACATACTGTAATTAAATTTGCAAAATATACAGATAAAGGAAAAATCCTAAAAGCAGCAAGACAAAAGAAGTCCCTCAAAAGGGAAAACCAATAACGTTAGCAGCAAATCGCTTCACAGAAACTTTGCAGTCCAGAAGAAAGTGGCATGATATATTCAACATGCTGAATGGGAAAATTTTGCAGCCAAGAAAACTCTATCCAGCAAGGCTATCATTCAGAATAGAAGGAAAGATAGTTTCCCAGACAAACAAAAACTAAAAGGGTTCATGACCATTAAACCAGCCCTGTAGTAAATAGTAAAGGGGACTCTTTGAATAAGGAAGGAAGACCAAAAGCGACAAAGACTAGAAAGGAACTGAACAAATCTCCAGAAAAAATGACAAAACAAGTAATAAAGTGACACTAAATTCATATTTATCAATAATTACTCTGAATGTAAATAGACTAAATGCTCCAATCAAAAGACAAAGAGTATCAGAATGCATAAAAAACAAAACCCATCTATATGCTGTCTACAAGAGACTCATTTTAGATCTAAGACACCTTCAGGGAGGAGTTAAGATGGCGGAGGTGTAGGGGTCTCCTTTTTCAGCTGGACCCTGAGTCGAGCTGGATATCTACCAGACCATCCTGAAAACCCACGGAATCAGCCTGAGACACAGGAAGATACATCTGGATCTCTCCAAATGAACACCTCCAGCACTGAATATTGAGGTAGAAAGCAGGGAGCCGTGAATCCATGCACAGATATCGGAAGATAAACGCGAGGGGGAGGCAGACTCTGTGCTTAGGCACTGGGAATTGGTAGCCACCTGCACCGGGGAGTGGGCCAGACTCACGGAATGACACCCGAGAGAAAGCAGACTGAGACCATGAGCCTGGGAATGCGCGTGTGACCAGATTGAAAACCGGAGCTCTGGAGCGCTCACTGGAACAGGACTGATACTATGGGACTTCATCAAGATAAAAAGCTTCTGCACAGCCAAGGAAACAGTCAAAAAAACTAAGAGGCAGCCCACGGAATGGGAGAAGATATTTGCAAATGACACTACAGATAAAAGACTGGTATCCAAGATCTACAAAGAACTTCCCAAACTCAAAACACAAGAAACAAATAAACAAATAAAAAAATGGGCAGAAGATATGAACAGACACTTTTCCAATGAAGACATACAAATGGCTAACAGACACATGAAAAAATGTTCAAAATCATTAGCCATCAGGGAAATTCAAATCAGAACCACATTGAGATACCACCTTATGCCAGTTAGAATGGCAAAAATTGACAAGGCAGGAAACAACAAATGTTGTAGAGGATGTGGAGAAAGGGGATCCCTCCTACATTGTTGGTGGGAATGGAAGTTGGTAGAGCCACTCTGGAAAACAGTGTGGAGGTCCCTTAAAAAGTTAAAAATTGAGCTACCCTATGATCCAGCCATTGCACTACTGGGTATTTACCCCAAAGATACAGACGTAGTGAAGAGAAGGGCCATAGACACCCCAATGTTCATAGCAGCATTGTCCACAATAGCTAAATCGTGGAAGGAGCCGAGATGCCCTTCAACAGATGACTGGATTAAGAAGATGTGGTCCATATATACAATGGACTATTACTCAGCCATCAAAAAGAACGATTTCTCAACATTTGCTGCAACATGGACAGGACTGGAGGAGGTAATGCTAAGCGAAATAAGTCAAGCAGAAAAAGACAATTATCATATGGTTTCACTCATTTATGGAACATAGGAAGTAGGAAGATAAGTAGGAGAAAAAAGGGAAGAAGAAAGGGGGGGATGAACAGAAGTGGGAATGAACCATGAGAGACTATGGGCTCTGGGAAATAAACTGAGGGCTTCAGAGGGGAGGGGGAGGGGGGAATGGGATAGGCTGGTGATGGGTATTAAGGAGGGCACGTATTGCATGGTGCACTGGGTGTTATATGCAACTAATGAATCATCGAACTTTACATTAAAAAAATAAAAATAAAAGATTAATAAAAAACATAAAGACACCTTCAGATTGAAAGTGAGGGGATGGAAAAGCATCTGTCATGCATGGGCATCAAAAGAAAGCTGGAGTAGCAATACTTATATCAGACAAACTAAATTTTAAACCTGAGACTGTAACAAGGGATGAAGGAGCCACTATACCATAAGGGGTCTAACAAGAAGATCTAACAATTATAAATATTTTTGCTTTCTTTTAAAAAAGATTTTATTTATTTATTTGTCAGGAAGAGAGAAAGAGAGAGCACAACCATGGGGAGTGGCAGGCAGAGGGAGAAGTAGGCTCCCTGCTGAGCAGGGAGTTCAATGCAGGACTCCATCCCAGGACCCTGGGATCATGACCTGAGCTAAAGGCAAACACTTAACAGACTGAGCCACCCAAGTGTCCCAATATTTATGCTTCCAACATGGGAGCACCCAAATATATAAAACAATTTATAAAAAAGCATAAAGGAGCTCATTGATAATAATACAATAATAGCAGGAGCTGTAACACCCCACTAACATCAGTGGGCAGATCATCTAAGCAGAAAATCAAGAAGGAAACAATGGATTTTGTTGTTGTTGTTGTTGTGTTTTGAAAGGGTGAGATTTCTTTTTTTGTTCTTTTGTTTATTATTATTATTATTATTATTATTATTATTATTATTATTAAGGAATCTCTACACCCATAATGGGGCTCGAACTTACAACCCTGATGTCAAAAGTAACATGCTTTACTGACTGAGCCACCCAGGCACCCCAGAAACAATGGTTCTGAATGACACATTGGACCAGATGAACTGAACAGGTACATTCACAACATTCCATCCTAAATTAGAAGCAGAATACACATTCTTGTCAAGTGCACATGGGACAACCTCCAGAATATTTCACATACTAGATCACAAATCAGGCCTCAATAAGTATACAAAGATTCAGATAATACATGCATATTTTCTGACTACAACACTGAAATATTGAAACTTTAAGCAAACCACAAGAAAAAACAAACAGAGCTTCAAAGGGGAGAGGGTGGTGGAATGGGATAGGCTGGTGATGGGTAGTAAGGAGGGCACGTATTGCATGGTGCACTGGGTGTTATACGCAACTAATGAATCCTCGAACTTTACATCAGAAACCAGGAATGTACTGTATGATGACTAACATAATATAATTTAAAAAAGTTTTTAAAACAACAACAACAAAAAGAATGAGTATTCTGTTGTTCTGGGGTGTAGTGTTCTGTATATATCTATGAGGTCCATCTGGTCCAGTATGTCATTCAAAGCTCTTGTTTCTTTGCTTAGGTGATCTGTCTATTGCTGAGAGCGGAGTGTTGAAGTCCCCTATGATTAATGTACTATTATCTATATGTCTGTTTATTCTGGTTAAGAGTTGGCTTGTGTATCTAGCTGCTCCCCTGTTGGGGGCATAGATATTTATAATTGTCATATCCACTTGTTGGATACATCCTTTAAGAATAATATAGTGTCCTTCTGTATCTCTAACTACAGTCTTTAGTTTAATCTGTCTGATATGAGAATTGCTACCCCAGCTTTCTTTTGAGGTCCATTGGCATGAAAAATGGTTTTCCATCCCTTCAGTTTCAGTCTGGATGGATCGTTAGGTTCAAAATGAGTCTCTTGTAGACAGCAAATGGATGGTCATGTCTTTTTATCCAATCTGCAACCCTGTGACGTTTTATGGGAGCATGTAGGCCATTCACATTGAGAGTGATTATTGAGAGATATGATTTTAATGATGTCATGTTGCCTGTGAAGTCTTTGTTTCTATATATTGTAAATTTGTTCTGTATCACTCTTGGGGCCTTTTTACTTTTATAGAACCCCCCTTAACATGTCCAGTAGAGCTGGTTTGGTGGTTACGAATTCCTTGAGTTTCTGCCGATCTTGGAAGGTCCTTATCTCTCCATCCATTCTGAATGACAGCCTTGTTGGATAAAGGATCCTTGGCTGCATGTTCTTCTCAGATAGAGCTTTGAAAATACCCTGCCAACCCTTCCTGGTCTTCCAGGTCTCTCTAGAGAGGTCTGATGTTATTCAAATATTTTTCCCTATGTACGTAAGGACTTTCTTCCCCTTGGCTGCTTTCAAGACTGTATCTTTGGATCTAATATTTGCGAATTTCACTATGACATGACATGGTGTAGGCCTGTTCTCATTGACCTTGGGAGGGTCCTCTCTGCCTCTCGGACACAAACGCTTGTTTCCTTTGCCAGATTAGGGAAGTTCTCAGCTACAGTTTGTTCAAATATGTCTTCTAGACTTCTCTCTTTCTCCACCCCCTCGGGGATGCCGATGATTGTGACATTGGTACGTTTCATCGAGTCAGTAATCTCCCATAATCTACATTCTTTTTTTAAAAAAGATTTTATTTATTTATTTGACGAGAGAGAGACAGCCAGTGAGAGAGGGAACACAAGCAGGGGGAGTGGGAGAGGAAGAAGCAGGCTCCCATAGGAGAAGCCTGATGTGGGGCTCGATCCCAGAATGCTGGGATCACGCCCTGCGCCAAAGGCAGACGCTTAACGACTGAGCCACCCAGGCGCCCCCGACTGAGCCACCCAGGCGCCCCTATAATCTACATTCTTGAGATTGGATTTTTTTGAGCCAAGTTTCCATTTTAAGTTCCTCTTCTACCATCCCATCCTCCAATTCACTAATTTGTTCTTCTGCCTCATTTACCCTAGCCATCAGAGCGTCTATTTTAGACTGCATTTGATTCATAGCATTTTTAATTTCTGCCAGATTCGCTCTCATTTCTGCCCTTAGGGATTCTATATTCTCATTAATATTTTCGTTAATATTTTTTTCAAGCCTACACATCATCTTGACCATTGTTACTCTGAACTCCATTTCTGACAATTTGGTTATATCCATATCCATCAGTTCTGTGGCAAAGGCCACATCCTCTATCTCCTTTCTTTGCTGACGGTTTCTCCTCCCCGGCATTCTGAGGAGGAGAGGTTGCGGGGATGCCCAGAGCCCAAATTATTGACCAGGACCCAGGCAGTGTGCACTTGTTTTCTAGGGACTTAAGGGATGTGGCCTTCTTGATTTTTCAGCCTGCCTTCTGGGGGAGGGGTCTGCCACGCTGATACTCAGGCAACCCTGTTTGGGTAGCTTTGCGCCGTCCCCTGCAAGGGGGGATGGGGATGGGCACAATGTGAACCGGTATTTCTGAGCTTTTGTTCTTTGGCGGCTTTCCCTGGCAGTTTTTGTGATGTTTCTCAGAGTCAGAGCAGCAGTGGCTCTATCCTAGCCTCTGTCTCAGAGTAGCAAGATAGCAGTCTGCTCTCCACTGAACTCTCCTGGCCACTTTACCTCTGTTTTTTTGGTGCTGCTAGAAACCCAGCAGTGACCCGGGATGTGGCCCCACAGCCACTCTCCCAGCCCTCACTTCCAGGGGTGGCACGTCTCTGTCCTTTGTGCTTCTAACACCGCCAGCAGCCCCCAGTTCCCGTGTGCACTCCCGAGCTCCTTTTTTCAGTCTGGTTGCTTGCGCACTCTCAAGCTCCCGGTATCATCCGGGTTCCAGTGAGCGCTCCAGAGCTCCGATTTTCAGTCTGGTTGCACGCATGCTCCTGAGCTCTCAGTTTCAGTCTAATTCATGTGTGTGCACTCGGAGCTTTGGTTTTCAGCTTGAACGCACACGCGTTCCTGGGCCCATGGTCTCTGTCTGCTTTCTCATGGGTGCTGTTCCACGAGTCCAGCCGGCTCCCCAGGGCAGGTGGCCACTGCTTCCTGGCTCCTGAGCACAGCGGCTCCTCCCCCTTCTGTTTATCTTCTGATATCTGTGCACATATTCACAGCTCCCCGCTTTGTACCTCAATACTCAGCGCTGGAGATGTTCATTTGTAGATTTCCAGATGTATCTTCCTGCATCTCAGGCTGATTTCTTGGGTGTTCAGGATGGTCTGGTAGATATCCAGCTCGATTCAGGGGACCAGCTGAAGAAGGACTCCCCTACTCCTCCGCCACCTTTTCCTATTAAAATCTATTTTTTTATATAAGAATGGCTACTCCACTTTTCTCTTGATATCCATTAGCATGATAAATATTTCTTCTGCCTATCACTTTCAATCTAGAGGTGTCTTTTTGTCAAAAATGTGTATCTTGTAGGCCATGTATCAATGAGTCTTGTGTTTTTATCCATTCTGATAACCTATGTCTTTTTATTGAAACATTTAGTCCATTTACATGCAGAGTATTATTGAACGATATGAATTTAGTGCCATTATATTACCTGTAAAATTACTGTTTCTGTAGATTGTCTCCATTACTTTCTGGTCTTTGTTAATTTTGGTCTTTCATTGTTCAATGTGTCCTCTTTACTATTTCTTTCAGGGTTATTGTAGTGTCCACAAATTCTTTTACTTCTTTTGTCCTGGAAAATCTTTATCTCTCCTTCTTTTCTGAATGACAACCTTGCTGCATAAAATATTTTTGGCTGCATATATTTCCCATTATCACATTGAATACATCATGCCAGTCTTTTCTTGCCTTCCAGGTCTCTGTGAACAGGTCTGCTGCCAGCTTTATGTGTCTAACCCTTGTAAGTTAAGGACCTCTTTTCCCAAACTGCTTTCAGGATTTTCTCTTTATCCTTGTAATTTGCAAGTTTCACTATAACATGTTGAGGCATTGACCTATTTTTCTTGACCCTGAGGGGGGTTCTTTGTGCCTCTTGGACTTTAATGCCTGTTTCCTTCCCCAGATTAGAGATATTCTCAGCTGTAATTAATTCAAATAAACCTTGTGCCACCTTTTCCTTCTCTTCATCTTCTGGGATTCCTATAGTATGGATATTATTTCACTTTATGAAATCACTGAGTTTCCTAAGTCTACCTTCATGGTCTGATAGTTTTCTTTCCCTCTTCTTTTCTAAGTTTACTAATTTTATATTCTGTATCACTGATTTGCTCTTCTTCTTCATTCACTTTTTTCTTTATGATCTCCACTTGGGACTGCATCACAGTTATACCATTTTTAATTTTGGCCTGACTAGATTTTAGTTCTTTAATCTTTACAGTAAGGGATTTTCTAGTGTCTTCTACGCTTTTTTTCAAGCCCAGCTGGTATCATTATAATCATTGTTTTAAATTCTCTTTCAGAGATCTTACTTGTCTCTATATTGATTAAATCCCTGACTGTGAGTACTACCTCCTATTCTTCATTTTGGGGTGAATTTCTCCCTGTTGTCATTTTGTCCAGAAAAATAAATGAGAAAGAAAAAGAAAAACAACAAAAACAACAATAATAAGAACAACAGCAACACCACAACAACAACAAAAATTAGATCATGGGTTTGTTTTGGTCTCCTTGTTAAAAGAAACTACATCCCCAAATAAGAATGAAAATCATATATATATGCCAATTTAACTCCTCTCCCTAATTCTCTATGTTGAACAATCCTTGCATTGTAGGCATAAATCACACTTGGTCATGATGCATAATTCTTTTAATGTATTCTTGGATTCAATTTACTTATATTTTGTGGAGACTTTTTACATATATATATATACACCCAATTTTATATATATATGTATATATATATATATATACAATTTAAAAATATATAGAGTATATATAATAAAATAAAATTCAGTACATACTATATGTATATGTATGTATATATGTATATATAAAAATATATAAAATATATGATATATTTATTTGTACATATATATAAATATATAACATATATAATATATATTCAATATATAAAATTCAATACATACATATATGTATATGTATGTGTATATGTAAATATATAATATATATATTTGTACATATATAAATATATAATATATATAATAAATAGATAATATATATTTATGCATATATACATATTTATATATGTATAAAATTCGATACATACATATATGTATATGTATACAATTTTTACATATATATGTTTATATATACAATTTAAAAATATATAGAAAAAAAGAAAAAATTAAAATAAAAATATATAGAGTATATATAATAAAATTCAATCAAATGAATCAATACAATAAAATATATATAAAGTATATAAAAATAAAAATTAAAGAATTAAAAAATAATAAGTGAAAAATAATACTAAATGACTAAAGAATAATAATACAAAGAATGATATACTGTTTTTCCTAAGAGCTGACGTTTTGCAGCTCTGTGTGATCAGTAAACTTGGTGAGACCTAGTTGTTTGTTCTGGTCTTCTGGGGGAGGGGCCTGTTGCACTGATTCTCAGGTGGACTTGCCCTAGTGGAAATGCACCTCCAGTGCAGAGGCAGGGCTCCCTATAATCTTCTCCAGACTCCACTAGGTGGCTTTGTTTTGTTTTGTTTTGTTTCCTTGAAGGCTTTCAGCCCTGGCGGGTGGAATGAATATGGCTGTGCCCTGCTCTCTAGTCCTGGAGCTGAAAATTTCCACCCCCACTATTCATTGAGCCCTCACTTAAAAACAGTCGGTCACTCTTGTCTCCCTTGTTTGCAATGGTTTACATCAGAATTCTGTGTTCACCTGGCCTGTATCCAAGCATTTATATCTCAGGCACACAACTGAGTTTCGAAACTCCAAATTTTAGGGACTCCCATGGCAGATCCTTGCTGTTCCTCCCAGGGAGGGTCTTGCCATACTTCTGCCTTTTGTTGGACCTGTCCCAGGAAAGTTATCACATGACTGTGCAGTGGTTCATAGTTTATGGCTACATAGAGCAGAAAGCCGGCACCTAGACTTACTGCTCTCAGAAAGGCTTCCCTGCTACTATGCCTGCCACACTAAGGTTCCTACCGTTCCTCCTGGGCCCTGGGGATCCTCAGACCGCACTGTCACCCCTGGGATTCCATGCCACTTCAACACCCGTATGCCTTTAAGTCAGGCACAGCCCCTACTGTAGCTGATGTCTGAAAGTTCTTTTTTTTTAAGATTTTATTTATTTGAGATAGAGAGAGAGCAGGGGGGAGGGGGAGAGGGCTGGGGAGAAGCAGGCTTCCTGCTGGGAGCCCAGTGCAGGACTCTCTATCCCAGAACCCTGGGATCACGACCTGAGCTGAAGCAGACACTTAAACTTCTGAGCCACGCAGCTGAAAAGTTCTGATTGTGCACCCCAGTGCTTATTATACTTTGCAGTAGCCTCCTTAAATAGGTTTCCTCCCCTCCACCATATCCTCAGGTATATCACACTAGATTGAAGTCCTTGCTCCTCCTACTTCCAAATGGTGGTCACTCTTCTACTTGTAGACTTGCACCATTTTTTTCTCAGATCTCTGATTGATTTCTCAGGTGTTCAGAATTATTTTATAAATATCTAGTTGTATTTGAGGGATGATACAAACTTAGAGTTCCCTACACCTCTGACAATTTAACTCCTCGGCCTATTTTTCTATGTTGAACAATCCTTGCATTGTAGGGGTAAATTGCACTTGATCATGATGCATAATTCTTTTAATGTATTCTTGGATTCAATTTACTTATATTTTTGTAGAGACCTTTTACATATATATTCATCAGGGATTTGATATATATTTTTTCTTTTCTTATACAGTCTTTATCAGGCTTTTGTGTCCAGGTAATGCTGGCCTTGGAAAATGAGTTTGGAAGTGTTCCCCCTATTCAGTTTTTTGGATATTTTGAAGACTGCCAATAATTGATCATTAAATGTTTGGTAGAATTCACCAGTGAAGACATCTGGTCATGGGATTTTCAATGGTGGGACATTTTTGATAACTGATTCAATCTCTACTCATTATTGATTTCTTCAGATTTTCTATTTCTTCTTGATTCAGACTTGGTAGGTTGTGTGTTTCTAGGAATTTATCCATCTCTTATGGTGTATATATGTTATTGACAAATAATTGTTTATATTAGTAACATGATCCTATGTATTTCTGTAGTGTCAACTGTAATGTCTCCTCTTTCATTTCTGATTTTGAGTCTCCTTTTATCTGTTTAGTCTAGCTAAAGGATAGTCAATTTTTGTTTGTTTTCAAAAAATCAGATCTTAGTTTTTGTTCATATTTTCTACTGCTTTTCTTTATTACTTTATTTCAACTCTGTTCTTTATTATTTTCTTTCTTCTGTTAACTTTGGGCTTATTCTTTTTTTTCCCTAATTCTTTGAGGTGGAAAGTTAGGTTATTCATTTTACATATTTCTTTTTTTTTTAATTTCTTTATTTATTTGACAGAGAGAGATAGAGCACAAGCAGGTAGAGCAGCAGAGAGAGAGGGAGAAGCAGGGAGACCTATGTGGGGCTCAATCACAGGACCCCAGGACCATGACCTGAGCTGAAGGCAGATGCCTAACTGACTGAGCTAACCAGGTGCCCCATTTTACATATTTCTAATTTCTTAATATATGCATTTAATGCTATAAATTTCCTCTCAGAACTTTTTTTGCAGTATCCCATAGGTTTTGGTATGTCAGTTTCTATTTTCGTTTGTGATTTTCCTGCTTTGGCTCCTCAGGGTCTCTTGTGGTTCCATACAAATTTTAAGATTGTTTGTTCTAGCTCTGTGGAAATTCCTGTTGATATTTTGTTAGGGATTGCTATATTTTTTATTTTTTTCTCTTTGTTTTTAATTTAGATTTTTAACATTAGTTAACATACAGTGTAATATTGATTTCTGAAATAGAATTCAGTGACTCCTCACTTATATACAAAACCCAGTGCTCATCACAATAGTGCCCTCTTTAATGCTCATCACCCATCTAGCCCATCTCCCACCCACCTCCCTCCATCAACCCTCAGTTTGTTCTCCATCATTTACAGTGCTTTTCATGTGTAGATTGAAAGGAATGCCTCGGTGGCTCGGTTAGTTAAGCATCTGCCTCCAGCTCAGGTCATGATCCTGGAGTCCTGGGATCAAGCCTCAAGTCAGTGTCCCTGCTCAGTGGGGAGTCTTGTTTTCCTTCTCCCTCTGCCCCCCCCTCATACTCTCTCTCAAATAAATCAATAAAATGTTTTTAAAATGTGTAGATTGTTATTGATAATATGGACATTTTAACAATATGTGTTCTTCCAATCCATGAACATCAAATGTGTGTCTATTTCCTTGTGTCACCTTCAATTTCCTTCATCAGGGTTTTCTAGTTTTCAGAGTACAGGTCTTTCACCTCTTTGGTTATGTTTATTCCTACATAGCTTATGCTTTTGGTGAAATTGTAAATGGGATTGATTACTTTATTTCTCTTTCTGTTGCTTCATTATTGGTGTATAGAAATGCAACCAATTTCAGTACACTGATTTTGTATCCTACAACATTACTGAATTTGTGTATCAGTTGTAGCAAATTTTGGTGGAATCTCTTGGGTTATCTATATAGAGTATCACATCATCTGAAATAGTGAAAGTTTGACTTCCTTGCTGATTTGGATGCCTTTTATTTCTTTGTGTTATCTGATTCCTATGGCTAGGATTTCCAATACTATGTTAAATAACAATGGTGAGAATGGACATCCCTTTCTTGTTGCTAATAAAGAGGAAAATGTCTCAGTGTTTCCCCATTGAGGATGTTATTACCTGTGGGATTTTCATATATGTACTTTATTATGTTGAAGTATGTTCCCTCTAACCCTACTTTGTTGAAGGTTTTTATCATGAGTGGATGTCCTACTTTGTCAACTTCTTTTCTGCATCTATTCAAAGGATCATATAGTTCTTTTCCTTTCTTTTATTAGTGTGGTGTATCACTTTGGCTTATTTGCAAATAATAAACCATCCTTATAGCTCAGAACAAATTCCACTTGATCTTGGTGAATGATTCTTTTATTTAACTTTTGGATTTAATTTGTTAGTATTTTATTGAGAATTTTTACATCCATGTTCATCAGGATATTGGCCTATAGTTCTCTTTTTTAGTGGAGTGTTCCTCTTGTTTGGGTGTCATGGTAATGCTGGCCTCATAGAATGAATTTGGAAGTTTTCCTTCCATTTCTATTTTTTGAATAGTTTAAGAAGAATGGGTATTAATTCTTCTTCAAATGTTTGGTAGAATTCACCTGCAAATCCACCTATCCCTGGACTTTTGTTTGTTGGGAGATTTTTTATTACTGGTTCAATTTCTTTGCTCATTATATGTCTGTTCAAATTTCCTATTTCTTCCTGTTTCAGTTTTGGTAGTATACGTGTTTCTAGGACTTTATCCATTTCGTCCAGGTTATCCAATTTTTTGGCATGTAGTTTTACATAATATTCTCTTATAATTGTTTAAATTTCTATAAAATATAGAAATATTTTGTTTGTTATTTCTCCTTTCTCATTTGCAAATTTTTTTATTTGGGTCTTTTTTCTTTTCTTTTCCATAAGTTTGACTAGTGGTTTATTGATTTTTTAATTTTTTGAAAGAATCAGCTCATGGTTCCATTGATCTGTTCTATTGATTTTTTAGTTTACATATCATTTATTACTTCTCCAATCTTTATTATGTCCCTGCATCTGCTGGCTTTAGGATTCATTTATTGTTCTTTTTCTGGCTACTTTAGATATAAGGTTTGGGTGTGTATTTGAGATTTTTCTTGATTCTTGGTGTAGTCATATATTACTGTATACATCCCTCTTAGGAACTTTTTTCCTACATCCAAATTGTTTGGTACTGTTGTGTTTTTTTCTTCTTTATTTAAAATTTAAATTCGATTAATTAACATTTAGTGTATTATTAGTTTCAGAGTTAGAGTACAGTGATTCCTCAGTTGTATATAACACCCAGGGCTCATTACATCACATGCCCTCCTTAAAACCCATCATCCTGTTACCCCATCTGCCAACCCCCCACATTAACATTCCTCTGGCTATAGTTTTCAGAGTACAGATCCTTTACCTCTTTGGTTAGTTCTGTTACTAGATATCTCATGGTTTGGGGTGCAATTGTAAATGGGATCAATTCACTAATTTCTCTTTTTTCTGTTTCATTGTTATTGTATGGAAATTCAACTGATTTCTGTGCCGCTTTGTTGACTTCCTCTATGAGTTCTAGCAATTTGGGGATGGGGTCTTTTGGGTTTTCCACATAGTATATCATGTCATCTGTGAAGAGTGAGAGTTTGACTTTATCTTGGATGATTCAGATGCTTTTTATTTCTTTTTGTTGTCTGCATGCTGAGGCTAGGACTTCTAGTACTATGTTGAACAACAGTGATGAGAGTGGACATCCATGCCATGTTCCTCACCTTAGGGGTAAAGCTCTCAGTTTTTCCCCTTTGAGAATCATATTCACTCTGGGCTTTTCATATATGGTTTTTATGATATTGAAGTATTTTCCCTCTATCCCTACACTGTGCATAATTTTTTAAGAAAGGATGCTGTACTTTGTCAAAAGCTTTTTATGCATCTATTGAGAGGATCTTGTCCTATTAAAAATGTAGTATATCACATTGATTGATTTGAGGATGTTGAACCATACTTGCAGTCCAGGAATAAATCCCACCTGGTGGTGGTGAATAATCCTTTTAATGTACTGTTGGATCCTGTTGTCTAGTATCTTGGTGAGAAATTTTGTATCCCTATTCATCAGGGATATTGGTCTGTAATTATCCTTTTTGGTGAGATCATTGTTTTCGGGATCTAGGTAATGCTGACCTCATAGAATGAGTTTGGAAGTTTGCCTTCCCTTTCTATTTTTTGAAACAGCTTCAGAAGAATAGGTATTAATTCTTCTTTAAATGTTTGGTAGAATTCCCCTGGGAGGGCATCTGGCCCTGGACTCTTGTTTGTTGGGAGATTATTGATTACTGCTTCAATTTCCTTGCTAGTTATGGGTCTGTTTAAGTTTTCCATTTCTTCCTGTTTCAGTTTTAGTAGTTTATATGTTTCCAGGAATGCATCTATTTCTTCCAGATTGCCTAATTTGTTGACATATAGTTGCTCATAATATGTTCTTATAAATATTTGTATTTCTTTGGTGTTGGTTGTGATCTTTTTTCTCCATCATTTTATCTTCTATGTCACTGATTCTCTCTTCTGCCTCATTTATCCTAGCAGTTAGAGCCTCATTTTTTTTTTCATTGAATCTCAGTAATACCCTTCTTTATTTCAAAAACAACTGAGAAAAAGAGAGATAAACTACTGGATTATGAGGGAGGATTTGAAAGATAAGCAATATCATAAAGCAAAACAACAATTGGGTCCCAGAGGCAGACTGAAGAGAGAGAGGGACGGATGATATATTTGAACTAACTATAGCTGAGAATTTCCCTAGTCTGGGGAAGGAAACAGGCATTCAAGTCCAGGAGGCAGAGATTATGCACCTCAAAATCAATAAAAATAGGTCAGCACCTCAACATATAATAGTGAAGCTTGAAAATTTCAGAGACAAAGATGTGCATAACTACATAGGTAGAATCAAAAGGCTGGCAGCAGCCTTGTCCAGAGAGAACTGGCAGGCTAGAAAGGACAGGCATGATATATTCAGGCTGCTAAGTGAGAAAAATATGCAGCCAAGGATACTTTATTCGGCAAGGCCGTCATTCAGAATAGAAGGAGCGATAAAGAGTTTCCAGGACAAACAAATTAAAATAATCTGTCATCACTAAACCAACCCTGCAGGACATATTAAAGGGGAACCATTAGGCAAAGAGAGAGCCCAAAAGTAACATAGACCAGAAAGGAACAGAAAGAGTATACAGAAACAGGGATTTCACAGATAATATAATGGCACTAAATTCATATTTTTCAATAGATGCTCTGAATGTAAAAAGGCTAAATGTTCCAATCAAAAGACACAGGGTATCAGATAGGATAAAAAAGCAAAACCCATCTATATGCTGTCTACAAGAGACTCATTTTAGACCCAAAGATACCTCCATATTGAAAGTGAGGGCGTGCAGAACAATTTATCATGCTAATGGACATCAAAAGAAAGCTGGGGTAGCAATACTCATATCAGAGAAAACTACATATTAAACCAAAGACTGTAATAAGAGATGAAGAGGGAGATTATTATCACACTTAAAGGGTCTATCCAACAAGATCTAAAAATTGTAAATATTTATGCTCCTACCTTGGGAACAGCCAATTATATAAATGAATTAATAACCAAATTAAAGAAACACATTGATTGATCTTCTGCTTAAGATGATCTGTCCCTTGCTGTGAGTAGGGTGTTAAAGTCTCCCACTACTATTTTATTTTAGCAATGAGTTTAAGTTTGTTATTAAGTAATTTATATATTTGGCTATTCCAAAGTTAGGGGTGTAAATATTAACAGTTTTTAGAACTTCTTGTTCGACAGACCCCTTTATGATGATACAGTACCCTTCTTCATCACTTATTACAGTCTTTGGTTTATTTATTTATTCATTTATTTATTTTTTATTAGGATTACCCATTTTTTTATTTTAATGTTTTTTATTATATTATGATAGTCACCATACAGTACATCCCTGGTTTCTGATGTAAAGTTCGATGATTCATCAGTTGCATAAAACACCCAGTGCACCATGTAATACGTGCCCTCCTTACTACCAATCACCAGTCATTCCCATTCCCCTCACCCCTCCCCTCTGAAGCCCTCATTTGTTTCTCAGAGTCCATAGTCTCTCATGTTTCATTCCCCCTTCTGATTACCCCTCTTTTCTTTATCCCTTTCTTCCCCTACCGATCATCCTAGTTCTTATGTTCCATAGATAAGAGAAATCATATGATAGTTGTCTTTCTCTGCTTGACTTATTTCACTTAGCATTATCTCCTCCAGTGCCGTCCATGTTGCAGCAAATGTTGAGAACTCATTCCTTCTGATAGCTGAGTAATATCCCATTGTATATATGGACCACAACTTCTTAATCCAGTCATCTGTTGAAGGGCATCTCGGTTCCTTCCACGATTTGGCTATTGTGGACAGAGCTGTTATGAACATTGGGGTGCATATGGCCTTTCTCTTCACTACATCTGTATCTGTGGGGTAAATACCCTGTAGTGCAATGGCTGGGTCATAGGGTAGCTCAATTTTTAACTTTTTAAGGGAACTCCACACTGTTTTCAAGAGTGGCTCTACCAACTTACATTCCCACCAATGTAGGAGGGATCCCTTTCTCCACATGTGCATCAATTGAGAGGATCATATGGTTCCTGATTCTTTTCTTGTTGATATGATGTATCACGGTGATCGATTTGCGAATGTTGGACCACGCTTGCATCCCAGGGATGAATCCCACTTGGTCATGATGGATAATCCTTTTAATGTACTGTTGGATTCTATTAGCCAGGATTTGTTGTGGATTTTGTCATCCATATTCATTAGAGAAATGAATCTATAATTCTCCTTTTTGATGGGGTCTTTGCCTGGTTTGGGGATCAAGGTAATATTGGCCTTAAAGAATGAGTTTGGTAGCTTTCCTTCTGTTTCTATTTTTTGAAATATCTTTAGGAGAATAGGTATTATTTCCTCTTTGAATGTTTGGTAGAATTCCCCAGGAAAACCGTCCAGGCCTGGAGTTTTGTTTTTTGGAAGGTTATTTGTCACGAACTCAATCTCTTCATAATTAATTGGCCTGTTTAAAAAATCAAATTCTTCCTGATTCAGTCTTGGTAGTTTATAGGTTTCCAGGAAGGCCTCCATCTCTTCCAGATAACTTAATTTACTGGCATAAAGCTGTTGATAAATGTTTCTAATAATCCTTCCAATTTCATTGGTGTTGGTTGTGACCTCTCCTTTTTCATTCATAATTTTATTAAAATTAAATTATGGGTCCTTTCTCTATTCTGTTAGATAAGTCTTGCCAGTGGTCTGACAATTTTATTGATTCTCTCAAAGAACCAGCTTCTAGTTCTGTTGATCTGCTCTACTGTACTCCTGGTTTCTAATTCATTGATTTCTGCTCTAATCTTGGTCAACTGCTTCCTCATGCATGGATTAGGCCTGTCCCTCTGTTGCTGTTCCAGCTTCTTGAGGTGAGAATATAAAAACTGCATTTTAGATTTTTTCTATTCTTTTGAGTGAGGCTTGGATGGCTATGTATTTCCCCCTTAGGACTGCCTTTGCAGTATCCCATAGGTTTTGGACCATTGTGTTTTCATTCTCGTTGGTCTCCATAAATTGTTTAAACTGATTTTTGATTTCCTGGTTTATCAAATCATTCCTGAGCAGGATGGTTCTTAGTCTCCAAGTGTTTGAATTTCTTCCAAATTTTTCCTTGTGGTTGAGTTCCAATTTCAGAGTGTTGTGCTCTGACAATATGCAGGGAATAATTTCAGTTTTTTGGTATTGGTTGAGACCTGTTTTGTGACCCAGAACATGGTCTATTCTTGAGAATGTTCCATGTGCATTAGAATAGAATGAGTATTCTTTGGTTCTGGGGTGTAGTGTTCTATATATATCTATGAGGTCCAACTCCTCTAGTATCTCATTCAAAACTCCTGTTTCTTTGTTGATTTTCTGCTTAGGTGATCTGTCTACTGCTGATAGTGGAGCGTTGAGGTCTCCTACTATTAGTGTATTTTTATCTATATGTCTCTTTATTCTAGTTAAGAGTTGGCTTGTTTATCTTGCTGCTCACCTGTTGGGGGCATATATATTTATAATTGTCATATCCACTTGTTGGATACATCCTTTAAGAATAATATAGTGGCCTTCTGTGTCTCTAACTATAGTCTTTAGTTTAAAATCCAATCTGTCTGATATGAGAATTGCTACGCCAGCTTTCTTTTGAGGTCCATTGGCGTGAAAGATGGTATTTCATCCCTTTACTTTCAGTATGGATTTATCTTTAGGTTCCAAATGGGTCGCTTGTAGACAGCAAATGGATGGGTCATGTCTTTTTATCCATTCTGCAACCCTGTGTCATTTATGGGATCATTTAGGCCATTTACATTGAGAGTGATTATTGAGAGATATGATTTTACTGATGCCATGTTGCCAGTAAAGTCTTTGTTTCTATAGATTGTGACATTCTGTTCTGTATCACTCTTGGGGCCTTTTTACCTTTATAGTACCCCCCTTAATATCTCCTGTAGGGCTGGTATCGTGGTTATGAAATTGGTCAATGACTGGTGATTCTGGAAGGTGTTTATTTCTCCATCAATTCTGAATGACAGCCTTGCTGGATAAAGGATCCTTGGCTGCATGTTTTTCTCTGAAAGAGCTTTAAAAATGCCCCCCAACCCTTTCTCTCATTCCAGGTCTGTGTAGACACGTCTGACATAATTCTGATACCTTTGCCTTGGTACGTGAGAGATTTCTTGGCCCTGGCCGCTTTCAATACTGTTTCCTTGGATCTAATATTTGCGAAATGCACTATGACGTGGCGTGGCGTAAGTTTGTCATGGTTGAGCTTGGGAGGGGTCCTCTCTGCCTCTTGGACACAAATGTTTGTTTCCCTTGCTAGATTAGGGAAGTTTTCAGCCACAATTTGTTCAAATATCTCTTCTAGACCTCTGTATTTCTCTACCCCCTTGGGGATGCCAATGATTCTGACATTGGAACGTTTCATTGAGTCAGTAATCTCCCGTAACCTACATTCCTGAGCGTGGATTTTTTTGAGTCCAGATTCTGTTTTAGCTTTCTCTTCTACTAACCCATCCTCCAATTCGCTATGTTCTTCTGCCTCATTCACCCTGGCCGTCAGAGCCTCTAGTTTTGACTGCATTTGGCTCATAGAATTTTTCATTTCTGCCAGATTTGTTCTCATTTCCGCCCTTAGAGATTCTATATTCTTATTAACATTTTCGTTAATACTTTTTTCAAGTCTACACATCATCTTGACCATTGTTACTCTGAATTCCATTTCTGATAATTTGGTTATATCCATATAATTAGTTCTGTGGCAGAGGCTACAGACTCATTGTCTTTACTTTGCTGAGGGGGCTTCCCCTTTTCATCATTCTGATAAGGAAAGGTTGCAGGGTTGCCCAGAGCCCAAATTATTTACCGGGACCCTGGCCATGTGCCCTTGTATTATAGGGATGTTAGGGATGATTTTTCAGCCTGCCTTCTAGGTAAGGGGCCTGCCGCACAGATACTCAGGCAACCCTGTTTGGGTAGAGTCTTCTTGTCCCCTGCGAGGGGGGATGGGGATGGGCACACTGTGAGCTGGTATTTCCAGGCTTTTGTTCTCTGGCGGCTTTCCCTGGTGGATTGCTGTGCTTCTTCTGAGAGTCAGAGCAACAGTGGCCGAATCTCAGCCTCTGTCTCAGAACAGAGGGATCTCGGACCTTTCTCCACTGATGTTGTGGGCACTTTAACTCTGTTTCTGTTGGTGCTGCTCAACCCTGCAGCATACCAGGATGTGCGCCCCACACTCGGTGTCCCAGCCCTCACTTCCAGGGCTGGCGTGTCTCTGTCCTTTATGTTTCTAACACTGCCAGCCGCCAGTCCTCCCTGCGCGCTCGAAACTCTGGCCCGCAGTCTGGTCGCGCACTTTCCCTGGCTCACGGTCTCAGTCTGCTATCTCATGGGTGCCGGTCCGAGAGACCGCCCGCTCCCATGTGCAGCTGGCTACCGCTTCCTGGCGCTTGACCATGGCGGCTCCCTCCCCCTTCCATTTATTTTCCGATATCTGTGTGCAGTTTCATGGCTGCCCGCTTTGTACCTCAATACTCAGTGCTGGAGATGTTCATTTGTAGAGATCCAGATGTATCTTCCTGCGTCTAAGGCTGATTCCGTGGATGTTCAGGCTGGTCTGGTACCTATCCAGCTCGACTCAGGGGACCGGCTGAAAAAGGGGTCCCCTACTCCTCTGCCATCTTAACTCCCCCTCTGGATTACCCATTTTTTAAATTATGTTATGTTACTCACCATACAGTACATCATTAGCTTTTGATGTAGTGTTCCATGATTCATTGTTTGCATATAACACTCAGTTCTCCATACAATATGTGCCCTCCTTAATACCCTTCACTGGGCTAGCCCATCCCCCCAGCACCCTCCCTTTTAAATCCCTCAGTTTGTTTCCTGGAGTCCATAGTCTCTCATGGTTCATCTCCCCCTCTGATTTTCTCCCCTTAGTTTTTCCCTTCCTTCTCCTAATAATCTCCCTGATATTCCTTATGTTCCACAAATAAGTGAAACTATATAATAATTGTCTATCACTGCTTGATTTATTTGAATTAGTATAATCTCCTCCAGTTCCATGCATGTTGATGCAAATGTTGTGTAATCATCCTTACTGATGGTTAATATTCCATTGTATATAAGGACCACGTCTTCTTTTTTTTAATAATATTTTTTATTATATTATGTTAGTCAACATGCAGTACATGCCAATTTTTTGATGCAATGTTCGGTGATTCATTACTTGCATATAATACCCAGTGCACCATGCAACACGTGCCCTCCTTAATACCCATCACCAGCCTTTCCCAATCTCCCACCCTTTCCCCTCTGAAGCCCTCGGTTTGTTTCCCAGAGTCCATTGTCTCTCATTGTTCATTCCCCATTCTGTTTCCTCCCCACGTTCTTTTTCCCTTTCTTTTTAAAAATATTTTTTTATTATGTTAGTCACCATACAGTACATCCCTGGTTTTTGATGTAAAGTTCGATGATTCATTAGTTGTGTATAACACCCAGTACACCATGCAATATGTGTCCTCCTTAATACCCATCACCAGCCTATCCCATTCCCCCACCCCCTTCCCCTCTGAGGCCCTCAGATTGTTTCTCAGTGTCCATAGTCTCTCATGCTTCACTCCCCCCTCTGATTACCCCCACTTTCTTTATCACTTTCTTCTCCTACCGATCTTCCTAGTTCTTATGCTCCATAGATGAGAGAGACCATATGATAATTGTCTTTCTCTGTTTGACTTATTTCACTTAGCATTATCTCCTCCAGTGCCGTCCATGTTGCAGCAAATGTTCAGAAATCATTCTTTTTGATAGCTGAATAATATTCCGTTGTATATATGGACCACCACTTCTTAATCCAGTCATCTGTTGAAGGGCATCTCGGCTCCTTCCATGATTTAGCTATTGTGGACAAAGCTGCTATGAACATTGGGGTGCATATGGTCCTTCTCTTCACTCTGTATCTTTGGGGTAAATACCCTGTAGTGCAATGGCTAGATCATAGGGTAGCTCCATTTTTAACTTTTTTTTAATGATTTTTTATTATATTATGTTAGTCACCATACAGTACATTCCCGGTTTCCAATGTAAAGCTCGATGATTCATTAGTTGCATATAATACCCAGTGCACCATGCAATACGTGCCCTCCGTACTACCCATCACCGGTCTATCCCATCACCCCACCCCCCCTCCCCTCTGAGGCCCTCAGTTTGTTTCTCAGAGTCCATAGTCTCTCATGTTTCATTCCCCCTTCTGATTACCCCCCCTTTCTTTATCCCTTTCTTCCCCTACCTATCATCCTAGTTCTTATGTTCCATAGATGAGAGAAATCATATGATAGTTGTCTTTCTCTGCTTGACTTATTTCACTTAGCATTATCTCCTCCAGTGCCGTCCATGTTGCAGCAAATGTTGAGAACTCGTTCTTTCTGATAGCTGAGTAATATTCCATTGTATATATGGACCACAACTTCTTAATCCAGTCATCTGTTGAAGGGCATCTCGGCTCCTTCCACGATTTAGCTATTGTGGAGAGAGCTGTTATGAACATTGGGGTGCATATGGCCCTTCTCTTCACTACGTCTGTATCTGTGGGGTAAATACCCTGTAGTGCAATGGCTGGATCATAAGGTAGCTCAATTTGTAACTTTTTAAGGGACCTCCACACTGTTTTCCAGAGTGGCTGTACCAACTTGCATTCCCATCAATAATGTAGGAGAGACCCCCTTTCTCCACATCTTCTCCAACAATTGTCGTTTCTTGCCTTGTCAATTTTTGCCATTCTAACTGGCATAAGGTGATATGTTAGTTTGGTTTTGATTTGAATTTCCCTGATGGCTAATGATTTTGACCACCTTTTCATGTGTCTGTTAGCCATTTGTATGTCTTCATTGGAAAAGTGTCTGTGTATATCTTCTGCCCATTTTATGATTTGTTTATTTGTTTCTCATGTATTGAGTTTGAGAGGTTCTTTGTATATCTTGGATACCAGTCTTTTCTCTGTAGTACCAGTTGCAAATATATTCTCCCATTATGTGGGCTTCCTCTTAGTTTTTTTGACTGTTTGCTTGGCTGTGCAGAAGCTTTTTATCTTGATGAAGTCCCATAAGTTCATTTTATCTTTTGTTTCTTTTGCCTTTGGAGATGTGTCATGCAAAAGGACATCTTCTTTATCCTTCCTTCTGTTGAAAGGCATCTCGGCTCCTTCCACAGTTTGGCTATTGTGGTTATTGCTGCTATGAACACTGAGGTGCATATGGCCCTTGTTTTCACTGTCTGTATCTTTGGGGAAAATACTCAGTAGTGCAATTGCTGCATCATATGGTAGCTCTATTTTTTACTTTTTGAGGAACTTCCACACTGTTTTCCAAAGTAGCTATACTAACTTGCATTCCCACCAACAGTGTAAGAGGGTTCCCCTTTCTCCACGTCCTTGCCAGCATTTGTTGTTTCTTGCCTTGTCAATTTTTGCCATTCTAACTGGTGTAAGGTGGTATCTCAATGTGGTTTTGTTTTAAAGTTCCTTGACGGCTAATGATGTTGAACATTTTCTCATGTGAATCAAATACCAATGCCATTTTTTAAAGTGCTAGAACGAACAATCCTAAAATTTGTGTGGAACCAGAAAAGACCCCAAATCGCACAGTCTTTGGTTTAAAATATAATTTGTTTGATATATGTATGGCTACTCCAGCTTTCTTTTGGATATCAATTAGCATGATAAATTGTTCTCCAACCCCTCACTTTCAATGTGGAGGTGTTTGGGGGTCTAAAATTAGTCTATTGTAATTTGCATTTTGTTGGGTCTGTTTTTTTTTTTTCCATTCTGACATCCCGTGCCTTTTGATTGGAACATTTAGTCCACTTACATTCTGAGTATTTTTAAAAGATATTAACTTAATACCTTTGTATTATTTCTAAAGTTACTGTTCCTGTAGATTGTCTCTGTTCCTTTTTAGTGTTTTTGCATTTGGTCTCTCTTTCCCATTCAGTGGGTTCCCTTTAGTATTTCTTGCAGAGCTAGTTTAGTATTCAGGAACTCCCTTAGTTTTTGCTTGTCTTGTAAACTCTATCTCTCCTTCTATTCTGAATGACCCTTTCTGGATAAGTGTTCTTGCCTGCCTATGTTTTCCATTTAGCACATTTTAAAAAAGATTTTATTTATTTGTTTGTTTATTTATTTGACAGAGCAAGACAGCGAGAGAGGGAACACAAGCAAGGAGAGTGTGAGAAGGAGAAGCAGGCTTCCCGCCAAGCAGGGAGCCTGATGCAGGGCTCGATCCCAGGACCCTGAGATCGACCTGAGCTGAAGGCAGATGCTTAATGGCTGAGCCACCCAGGCCCCGCCCCATTTAGCACATTGATTATTTCCTTCCACTCCTTTCTGGGCTGCCAGGTCTCTGGACATGTCTGCAGTTAACCTTATTGTCTACCTTTTAGTTTAAGAACGTTTTGTCCTAAGCTTCTTACAGAATTCTCTCGTTATCTTTGTATTTTGAAAGTTTCACTATGACATGTTATGGTGTTGACCTGTTTTTGTTTACTTTGACGAGAGTTCTCTGTGACTCTTGGACTTGGATACCTGTTTACTTCCCCAGATTAGGGAAGTTCTAGTCTGTCCTTTGTTCCAATAAACCTTATGCCCCTTTTTCCTGCTCTTCTCCTGGGACTCCTATGATATGGATAATATTTGCTTTATGGAATTGCTGATTTCCTTAAGTCTAACTTTGTGTTCTAATAGTTTTCTTTCCTTCTACTTTTTAACTTCATTATTTTACATGATTTTATCTTCTATATCACCTATTCTCACCTCTGCTTCTTCAGTCCTCATTGTACTTATACCCAGTGTGCTTTGCATCTCAGTTATAGCATTTTTTATTTCAGCCTGACTAGTTTTTAGGTCCTTTATCTCTGCTTCAAGGTTTTCTTTGGTGTCTTCTATTTTTTTAAGTCCAGCTAGTAGTTTTATGACTATTGTTCTAAATTCTTGTTAAGATATATTGTTTATATCTGTTTTGAGCAAGTCCCTGACTATGATTTCTTCTTGACCTTTCTTTTGGGGAGAGTTTCTTTGTCTTGTCATTTTGGCTATGTTTCTGTCTTTTGCATATTATGAAACCTTGTTATATCTCCTGCACTTGAGAGTACTGCTATATTTAAAAAGGGGTCATACACTGTTCAGGTCCTGGTACTTCAGGGTGTGTTTCATGTGTATTCTGTGTGCACTCTGCTGTTGCATTTTGGCTGCTCTTTCCCACTGGTCATCCTCATCAGAGTTTCTCCTTGTTTGCAGTAGGGAATTTTTGGATCTTTAACTGGGTATACTTTGATTTATTTGTTAAAATATATCTGGAGGGAAAAAAACAAAAGAAAGAAAGAAGAAAGAAAGAAAGAAAGAAAGAAAGAAAGAAAGAAAGAAAGTCTGTTTCAAAAGAGAGAGAGAGAGAAAAGGAAAAGGAATGACCAAAACCTAACAGACAATCAAGAAACTATAAGCCTGACTCGAAAGAAAAGGTAAGGGAAAAAAGAAAAGTACAAAAGAAGTCTGATCTAAAAAAAAATAAAGGTGGGGGGAAAGATAATGAAAAAACAACAAACAAAAAACTATAAGCCTTATTCCAAAGGGGGAAAATGAAGAAATAGACCAAGAAAAGTATAGCCTTTTCTTATTTCTACCAGAACTGAAAGTGACACTTTGAAACACTGTATGATCAGTAGATTTGGTGCATGAAGGGTGCTGACTCTGCTGGTCTTCTTGGGGAAAGGCCCACTGCAGTGGTTCAGAATGAGTCCTGCCCCAGTAAATATACACTTGCCAGGCACATGGGGGGGGGTGTAGGGTTTGGTGTAAGTGGCTCCCACCTTTACTGCAGGCTGTTATATTGCTCTCTGAGGTGTGACAGTGATGGTACAGAGGGGGAAATGATACACACCACTCTCTCATCCCCATCACACACCCCCTGCTGTTCAGGAAGCCCTGATAGGAAAATGATGGCCATCAGCATGCCAGGCACCACAGCTCTCCTGACCTTTATATTTAGCACATGGCTGGGATTCAAATTTCCAAATCTTAAAGGACCCTGCATGGCATTGATCCATTCCTCCTGGGGTAGAACCTCCCTGCCCTGCTGTGTCTAATGTCCTTTTCCAGGAAAAATAGTTCCACGTTTGTGTGGTGCATGGAATCTATGGTGTAGCACCCGGAAAAAAGCAGCAACCAGGTTATCCACCTCTGTGCATACCTCTTTCCCCTGCTGATGGAAGGCCATTTGTTGGTGCCTGCAGAGTCTTTTGTCCTTGGAGAGGCAATGTATCCTCTTCCAAATGTACTCCAGGAAGGGGAATGTTCTCTCCCAGTGCGACCGAGGAGATCCCCACACCACTTTGTGTGCTCTCCAGCCAGTGTTCTTCTCCCCAGGAGCATGTGCCACAGTTCCACTTCAGCAAAAGTCACACACTTCCAAAACCTCAGTTTGATCTCCACACATTTCAAATATCCCCTACACTCAGTTCCTCTTGCTCCCCAGGCTATGTTCTGGAGAGGTTTTCTTCTTGTGTAGACCCAATGTCACATTCTCTCAATGCCTCTTTTTCTCTCCCTTTTCTATCCCCGTGGAAAGGGGTCCCCCCCCTCTGAAGCGTGGCAGTTTTTCTCTCCTTCAATTCACTTCCATGCACCTTGCACCTGTCCTGATGTCTCCATCCATGGAGAACCTTCTTCCAATCCTCAGATCAATTTCCTCGGTGTTCCAAGTGATCTGCCTTCAATACAGCTGTGTTCAATGGATGAGGAAAGCCCAGGGTCCCCCTATGTCTTTGCTTTCTTAACTCCTCCTTTTGGATAGTCCCATTTATTATGATATTGGGCCCTTCTTCATCCCTCATTACAGTCTTTGCCTTAAAATCTAGTTTTCTGATATAAATATTGTTTTTAATAATATTTTTATTATATTATGTTAGTCACCATACAGTACACCCCTAGTTTTTGATGTAAAGTTCCATGATTCATTACTTGCTTATAACACCCAGTGCACCATGCAATACGTGCCCTCCTTAATACCCATCACCAGCCTATCCCATTTCCTCCCCACCACCCTGAAGCCCTCAATTTGTTTCCCAGAGTCACTCATGCTTTATTCCCCCTTCTGTTTACCCCCCCCTTTCTTCTTCCCTTTCTTCTACTGATCTTCCTACTTCTTAGGTTCCATAAATGAGTGAAACCATATGATAATTGTATTTCTCTGCTTGACTTATTTTGCTTAACATTATCTCTTCCAATCCCGTCCAGGTTGCAGCAAATGTTGAGAAATTGTTCTTTTTGATGGCTGAGTAATATTCCATTGTATATATGGACCACATCTTCTTAATCCAGTCATCTGTTAATTATGAAGAGATTGAAGCAGTGATTAAAAACCTTCCGAAAAACAAGACTCCAGGGCATGACAGATTCCCCAGGGAATTCTACCACACATTCAGAGAAGAAATAATACCTATTCTCCTGAAGCTGTTTCAAAAAATAGAAACAGAAGCAAAACTACTAAACTCATTCTATGAGGCCAGTATTACCTTGATCTCCAAACCAGCCAAAGGCCCATCAAAAAGGAGAATTACAGACCAATATCCCTGATGAATATGGACGCCAAAATTCTCAACAAGATCCTAGCTAATAGGATCCAACAGTACATTAAAAGGATTTTCCATCATGACCAAGTGGGATTCATCCCTGGGATGCAAGGGTGATTCAACATTCGCAAATCGATCAGTGTGATAGATCACATCAACAAGAAAAGAGTCAAAAACCTGATATAAATATTGTTACTCCAGCTTTCTTTTGATGTCCATTTGCATGATAAATATTTCTCCATCCCCTCACTTTCAATTTACAGGTGTCTTTACGTCTGAAATGAGTCTCCTGTAGGCAGCATATAGATGGGTCTTTTTGTTTGTTTCTTTGTTTTATCCAGTCTGACACTCTGTTTCTTTTTTTTTATAATGTTATGTTAGTCACCATACAGTACTTCACTATTTTTTGATATAGTGTCTTTTGATTGGAACGTCCATTTACTTTCAGAGTAGTTATTGATAGGTATGAATTGTGCCATTTTATTACTTATCTTGTCACTGTTTCTGGGGATTTTCTCTGTTCCTTTCTTGTCTTTGTCACTTTTTTTCTTTCCTTTCCACTGATAGAGTTCCCTTTAATATTTCCTGCAGCTCCAGTTTAGTGGTTATGAACTTGTTTAGTTTTTGTTGGTCAGGGGAACTCTTTATCTCTCCTTCCATTCTGAATGATAAACTTGCTAGATATAGTATTCCTAGCTGCAGATTTTGCCCATTCAGTACGTTGGATATATTATGCCACTCCTTTCTGGTTTGCTACATTTATATTGAGATATCTGAAGCTAGCCTATGGGTCTTCCCTTTTAAGTTAGGGACTTCTTTTGTCTTGCTGCTTTTAGGATTTTTTTTCTTTATTGCTATATTTCTCAAATTTAATTGCAATGTCTTGAAATTGCCTGTTTTTTTTTTTTTTAATTTTAATGGGAGTTCTCTGTGCCTCTGGATTTGGATGTCCATTTCCTTCCCTAGATTAGGAAAGTTTTCACCTCTCATTTCCTCAAATACATTTTTTGTCTTCTTTTCTCTCTTTTCTTCTTCTGGGACTCCTATAATATGAATGTTATTATGTTTCATGGAGTCACTGAATTCCCTACGTCTATTCCTGTGTTCCATAATTTTTCTTTCTTTTGTCCAGCTTCATTATTTTCCATTACTTTATCTTTTTTCTTTTTTTATAATATTTTTATTATATTATGTTAGTCACCATACAGCACATCCCTAGTTTTTGATGTAAAGTTCCATGATTCAGTACTTGCATATAACACCCAGTGCACCATGCAATTACTTTATCTTCTATATCACTTATTCATTCCTCTGCTTCTTCCACCCCACGTGCATTTCATCAAGTCTGTTTTGAATCTCCATTATTGTATTTCTCATTTTTGACCGATTGTTTTGTAACTCTATTATTTCTGTTTTAAGGATCTCCCCCAAAGTTTTCCATTCTTTTCTTAGGCCCAGCATGTATCCTTATCATTGCTGCTTTAAATCTCCATCAGGCATGTTCCTTCTATCTACTATGCTTAGATATCTGGCCATTACCTTATCTTGCACTTTCATTTGGGGTAAAGTCCTCCATCCTGGAATTTTGTTTATGTCTTCATTTTCTTCTCTGTGTTAGGAAAGCCTGTTATGCTTCCTGCTCCTGAGACCAAAGACTTTATATAGAATAACTCATATAGTGTTCAGGGCCTAGTGCTTCAAAGCATTTGTCTGGTGTATGCTGTGTGCACTCTGCTTTTGTGTTTTGGCTGGTATCCTTCATGCCCATCTCATACAGAGGCTTTCCTTTTCTTCAATAGTCAGTATTTGGCCCTTGGACAGAATGTGGTGAGTTTTAACTATGTGTGCTCTGGTCTGTTTGTTAAATGAGACCTGATACAACTTCCACTAGAACTGAAGCCCTGCAGAACTTTGTTCTTGAAACATGGTGTGGGAAGTTATTTCTGGGGGAAGGGGCCTGCTGTGCAGGGACTGAGGCAAACTTGACTAAGAAAGGCAGTACTGCCAGAACTACTGGTGTGTGGGACTTGCACAAGCAGGTTAGGCAACCAGTGTAGGCACTGTGCTGTTTATCTCAGGTGGCTCTGTGTTTATGTTGAAGGGCTGGGGAGGTAAATGGTGCCAGCCAGCTCTTTTGTCCCCTTGGAGGGGTGTCCATGCTTGCTACTCTCAGGGAAGCACTCCAAGAAGAGCTAATTATCTCTCTACTGTGTGCCCCAGGAGTTTTTCAGATCACTGTTTCCACACTGTCTGCTTCCAGGTTGTTTGTCTGCCTTCTCTCCAGGAGCAGCACAGTGCCCTTCAGGGCTCTATTCCAGCCAAGCCTGCTTACTTTTAAAACTCTAGACTTTAGGACATGGTGTGGGCAAGGCTCTGCACTGGTCTTCTGGAGGAGGGTCTCACTGCACTAGGACTGAGAAAATTTTGATTAAGAAGGGTAGTCATGCCAGGGCGCAGGGGCAAGGGACTTGGTGCAAGTAGGTTAGGCAGCCTCTGTGAGCCCTGGGCTGCTTCCCACAGGTGTCTCTGTGTTTGTGCGGAGCTTCAGGGGAGGGAAATGGTGTCACCCAGCTCCTTTTTCCCTGTGGAATCATCTCTAGGAACACTGCCTCTCTGGAATGAAATCCAAGAAGAGCAAATAAAATCCCACTTGTGTGCCCCTAGAATTCCTCAGGTCACTGTTTCCATGCCATCTCCCCCCAGGTTGATTGTCTTCCTTCTCTCCAGGCATAGGGAAGCACTGTCAGCGTTCTATCCCAGCCAAGCCAGTCACCCTTTAAAACTCCAGTCTTTAAGCCCCACTGATTGCAAGAACTCATGAATATCAGCCCCTCTCATTTTCCCAGGTATTGGCTTTGGGAAGTGTTATCTTTGTGCATTCCCCTGTGTGCCTCTCTCTCTCTTGCCTTTCTCCTTGACCATGATCCCTCCCCTCTACAGCACCCACGATCCACTTCTCCCCCAAACCATGTATCTGCACTTCCTACCTTCCTCAATGTGGCCTCATCTCTCCCTCTAGTTGTAGAGTTTGTTTTGTCAGTCCTCAGGTTGACATCTTGGGAATTCTGAATGATTTGATAGCTATCTAGTTGTGTTTGAGGGATGTGTTTGAGGGATAAGCCTAGGGTCTTCTTAAAATGCTGCTATCATAGATCCTCCTGTTTTGTTTTTCTATTTTTTTCTCTGTATTTCTTCCTATCCTTATAAATTGGTGATTTTGCATTCAGATATGCTCTGTTTCCTCTTTTTAAAAAATCTCTCCTACATCTATTCTAGATTTTTTATTTGTTACCATGAAATTTACATTATGCATATCATAGATTTTATGACATATCCATTTTATGCTCATAGCAACTTATATTCTATCACATACAGTGGTTCCACCCTTTTTTTCCTTTTATATTTTTATATCACTTCACCTCTTTTTATATTGTATAATTGTTAACAAATTACAGTAGCTATAGTTATTTTTAATACTTGTTTCCTTTAATGTTTATACAATAGTCAAGTGGTTAACACACCCTCCTATAAAATAGAGTTTTCTAAATTGGACTATGTTTTTCACATGTGCCAGTGTGTTGTATTCTTTTGAATGATTACATGTCACTGATTAATGTTTTTTCATTTCAGCTTGAATAATTCCTTTCTATATTTCTTTTTTTTTATAATGATTTTTTATTATATTATGTTAGTCACCATACAGTACATCCCCGGTTTTCGATGTAAGGCTCGATGATTCATTAGTTGTGTATAACACCCAGTGCACCATGCAATATGTGCCCTCCTTACTACCCATCACTGGCCTATCCCATTCCCCCAACCCCCTTCCCCTCTGTAGCCCTCAGTTTGTTTCTCATAGTCCATAGTATCTCATGTTTCATTCCCCCTTCTGATTACCCCCCCTTTCTTTATCCCTTTCTTCCCCTACTGATCATTCTAGTTCTTATGTTCCATAGATGAGAGAAATCATATGATAGTTGTCTTACTGCTTGACTTATTTCACTAAGCATTATCTCCTCCAGTGCCGTCCATGTTGTAGCAAATGTTGAGAACTCATTCTTTCTGATTGCTGAGTAATATTCCATTGTATATATGGACCACAACTTCTTAATCCAGTCATCTGTTGCAGGGCATCTCGGCTCCTTCCATGATTTAGCTATTGTGGACATTGCTGCTATGAACATTGGGGTGCATATGGCCCTTCTCTTCACTACGTCTGTATCTTTGGGGTAAACACCCAGTAGTGCAATGGCTGGATCATAGGGTAGCTCAATTTTTAACTTTTTAAGGGACCTCCACACTGTTTTCCAGAGTGGCTGTACCAACTTGCATTCCCACCAAAAATGTAGGAGGGATCCCCTTTCTCCACATCCTCTCCAACAATTGTTGTTTCTTGCCTTGTCTACTTTTGCCATTCTAACTGGCGTAAGCTGGTATCTCAGTGTGGTTTTGATTTGAATTTCCTTGATGGCTAATGATTTTGAACATTTTTTCATGTGTCTGTTAGCCATTTGTATGTCTTCATTGGAAAAGTGTCTGTTCATATCTTCTGCCCATTTTTTTTAAAGATTTTTTATTTATTTATGTGACAGAGAGACAGCCAGTGAGAGAGGGAACACAAGCAGGGAGAGTGGGAGAGGAAGAAGCAGGCTCCTAGCCGAGGAGCCCGATGTGGGACTCGATCCCGGAACGCCGGGATCACGCCCTGAGCCGAAGGCAGACGCTTAACGACTGCGCTACCCAGGCACCCAATTTTTTGATTTGTTTATTTGTTTCTCGTGTATTGAGTTTGAGAAGTTCTTTGTAGATCTTGGATACCAGTCCTTTATCTGTAGTGTCATTTGCAAATATCTTCTCCCATTCCGTGGGCTGCCTCTTAGTTTTTCTGACTGTTTCCTTGGCTGTGCAGAAATATTTAATCTTGATGAAGTCCCATAAATTCATTTTATCTTTTGTTTCTCTTGCCTTTGGGGATGTATCATGAAAAAGGTTGCTTTGGCCGATGTCGTAGAGGTTGCTGCCTATGTTCTCCTCTAGAATTTTGATGGATTCCTGTCTCACATCGAGTTCTTTCATCCATTTGGAGTTTATTTTTGTCTATGGTGTGAGATAGTGGTCAAGTTTCATTCTTTTGCATGTAGCTGTCCAATTGTCACAGCACCATTTATTGAAGAGACTGTCTTTTTCCCACCGGATGTTTTTTCCTGCTTTATCAAATATTAGTTGCCCAAAGAGCTGAGGGTCCATTTCTGGGCTCCCTATTCTGTTCCATTGGTCTATGTGTCTGTTTTTGTGCCAGTACCATGCTGTCTTTGTGATCACAGCTTTGTAGTACAGCTCGAAATCCGGCATTGTGATGCCCCCAGCTTTGTTTTTCCTTTTCAACAGTTCCTTGGAGATTTGGGGTCTTTTCTGGTTCCATACAAATTTAAGGACTATTTGTTCCAGTTCTTTGAAAAACGTTCTCGGTATTTTGATCGGGATAGCATTGAAAGTGTAGATTGCTCTGGGTAGCATGGACATTTTAACTATGTTAATTCTTCCAATCCATGAGCATGGAATATCTTTCCATCTTTTTATGTCTTCCTCAATGTCTTTTAAGAGTGATTTATAGTTTCTAGAATAAAGGTCCTTTACATCTCTGGTTAAGTTAATTCCAAGGTAACGTATGGTTTTTGGTGCTATTGTAAATGGGATGGATTCCCTAATTTCTCTTTCTTTGTTCTCGTTATTCGTGTACAGAAATGCAACTGATTTCTGAGCATTGATTTTGTATCCCGCCACGTTACTGAATTGCTCTATAACTTCTAATAGTTTGGGAGTGGCTTCTTTTGGGTTTTCCATATAGAGTATCATGTCATCTGCGAAGAGAGACATTTTGACTTCTTCTTTGCCGATTTGAATACCTTTGATCCCTTTTTGTTGTCTGATTGCTGTTGCAAGGACTTCTAGTACTATGTTGAATAATAGTGGCGAGAGTGGGCATCCTTGTCGTGTTCCTGATCTTAAGGGAAAGGCTTCCAGCTTTTCCCCATTGAGAATAATATTTGCAGTAGGCTTTTCATAGATGGCTTTTATGAGATTGAGAAATGTACCTTCTATTCCTACACTCTGAAGGGTTTTAATCAGGAAAGGATGCTGTATTTTGTCAAATGCTTTTTCGGCATCAATTGAGAGGATCATATGGTTCTTGAGTCTTTTCTTGTTGATATGATGCATCACGCTGATTGATTTGTGAATATTGAACCACGCTTGCATCCCAGGTATGAATCCCACTTGATCGTGGTGGATAATCCTTTTAATGAACTGTTGGATTCTATTAGCAAGTATCTTGTTGAGGATTTTGGCGTCCATATTCATTAGGGAAATCGGTCTGTAATTCTCCTTTTTGAGGGGGTCTTTGCCTGGTTTGGGGATCAAGGTAATATTGGCCTCATAGAATGAGTTTGGTAGCTTTCCTTCTGTTTCTATTTTTTGAAATAGCTTTAGGAGAATAGGTATTATTTCTTCTTTGAATGTTTGGTAGAATTCCCCAGGAAAACCGTCCGGGCCTGGAGTTTTGTTATTTGGAAGGTTGTTTATCACTGACTCAATTTCTTCATAATTATTTGGCCTGTTTAAGAAATCAATTTCTTCCTGTTTCAATCTTGTTAGTTTATAGGTTTCCAGGAAGGATTCCATCTCTTCCAGATTGCTTAGTTTATTGGCATATAGCTGTTGATAAAAATTTCTAATAATCCTTCCAATTTCGATGGTGTTCATCGTGACCTCTCCTTTTTCATTCATAATTTTAATAATCTGGGTCCTTTCTCTTTTCTTTTGGATAAGTCTTGCCAGTGGTCTGTCAATTTTATTGATTCTCTCCAAGAACCAGCTTCTAGTCCTGTTGATCTGCTCTACTGTACTTCTGGTTTCTGCTTGATTGATTTCAGCTTTAATTTTGGTCAACTGCTTCCTTGTGCGTGGATTAGGCCTGTCCCTCTGTTGCTGTTCCAGCTTCTTGAGGTGAGAATATAAAAACTGCATTTTAGATTTTTCTATTCTTTTGAGTGAGGCTTGGATGGCTATGTATTTCCCCCTTAGGACTGCCTTTGCAGTATCCCATAGGTTTTGGACTGTTGTATTTTCATTCTCATTGGTCTCCATAAATTGTTTAATTTGATTTTTGATTTCCTGGTTTATCGAGTCGTTCCTGAGCAGGATGGTTCTTAGTTTCCAAGTGTTTGAGTTTCTTCCAAATTTTTCCTTGTGGTTGAGTTCCAATTTCAGAGCGTTGTGGTCTGAGAATATGCAGGGGATAATTTCAATCTTTTGGTATCGGCTGAGACCTGTTTTGTGTCCCAGAACATGGTCTATTCTTGAAAATGTTCCATGGGCATTAGAATAGAATGAGTATTCTTTGGTTCTGGGGTGTAGTGTTCTATATATATCTAAGAGGTCCAACTCGTCGAGTATGGCATTCAAAGCCTTTGATTCTTTGCTTAGTTTTTGCCAGGGTGTTCTGTCTATTTCTGATAGTGGAGTGTTGAGGTCCCCTAGTATTAATGTATTTTTATCTATATGTCTCTTTATTGTGGTTAAGAGTTGGCTTGTGGGGGGCGCCTGGGTGGCACAGCAGTTAGGCGTCTGCCTTCGGCTCAGGGTGTGATCCCGGCGTTGTGGGATCGAGCCCCACATCAGGCTCCTCCGCTAGGAGCCTGCTTCTTCCTCTCCCACTCCCCCTGCTTGTGTTCCCTCTCTCGCTGGCTGTCTCTCTCTCTGTCAAATAAATAAATAAAATCTTTAAAAAAAAAAAAGAGTTGGCTTGTGTATCTTGCTGCTCCCCTGTTGGGGGCATATATATTTATAATTGTCATATCCACTTGTTGAATACTTCCTTTAAGAATAATATAGTGCCCTTCTGCATCTCTAACTATAGTCTGTAGTTTAAAATCCAGTTTATCTGATATGAGAATTGCTACCCCAGCTTTCTTTTGAGGTCCATTTGCATGAAAGATGGTACTCCATCCCCTTACTCTCAGTCTGAATGCATCTTTGGGTTCGAAATGAGTCTCTTGTAGACAGCAAATGGATGGGTCATTTCTTTTTATCCTATCTGCAACCCTGTGGCGTTTAACGCAAGAATTTAAACCATTAATGTTAAGGCTGAGTACTGAGAGATATGCTTTTAATTCTGCCATGTTGTCAGTAAAGTCTTTGTTTGTATTGGCTGTGACTTTCTGTTTTGTATCACTCTTGGGGCCTTTTTACTTTTA
Organism: Ursus arctos; assembly: GCF_023065955.2. Lineage (NCBI taxonomy): Eukaryota > Metazoa > Chordata > Mammalia > Carnivora > Ursidae > Ursus > Ursus arctos. The sequence goes on from NC_079873.1 coordinate 46,984,538, forward strand.
TAGAACCCCCCGTAATACCTCCTGTAGGGCTGGTTTCGTGGTTACGAAATTGGCTAGTGACAGGCGATTCTGAAATGTCTTTATTTCTCCATCAATTCTGAATGACAGCCTTGCTGGATAAAGGATCCTTGGCTGCATGTTTTTCTCTGAAAGAGCTTTAAAAATGCTCCCCCAACCCTTTCTCTCATTCCAGGTCTGTGTAGACAGGTCTGACGGAATTCTGATGCCTTTGCCTTGGTACGTGAGAAATTTCTTTGCCCTGGCCGCTTTCAATACTGTATCCTTGGATCTCATATTTGCGAAATGCACTATGACGTGACGTGGTGTAGGTCTGTCATGGTTGAGCTTGGGAGGGGTCCTCTCTACCTCTTGGACACGAATTTTTGTTTCCCTTGCTAGATTAGGGAAGTTTTCAGCTACAAGTTGTTCAGATATCTCTTCTAGACCTCTGTTTTTCTCCACCCCCTCGGGGATGCCGATGATTCTAACATTGGATCGTTTCGTTGAGTCAGTAATCTCCCATAGCCAACATTCGTGGGCGTGGATTTTTTTAAGACCATCTTCTATTTTTATTTTTTCCTCTATTAACCCATCCTCCAATTCACTAACCCTTTCCTCTGCTTCCGCGACCCTGGCCGTCAGAGCCTCTAGTTTTGCCTGCATTTGGCTCATAGAATTTTTAATTTCTGTCAAATTCGCTCTCATTTCCGCCCTTAGGGATTCTATATTCTCAGTAACATTTTCCTGAATACTTTTTTCAAGTCTACTCATTATCTTGACCATTGTTACTCTGAATTCCATTTCTGATAATTTGGTTACATCCATATCCGTTACTTCTGTGGCAGAGGCCACTGACTCACTGTCTTTTCTTTGCTGGGGGGGGGCTTCTCCTTCTTGTCATTCTAATGAGGGGAGGTTGCGGGGTTGTCCAGAGCCCAAAATTATTGACTGGGTCCCAGGCTGTGCCCCTTGTTTTATAGGGATCTTAGAGATGTGGGCTTCTTCTTCTTTTTTTTTTTTTAAGATTTTATTTATTTATTCGACAGAGATAGAGACAGCCAGCGAGAGAGGGAACACAAGCAAGGGGAGTGGGAGAGGAAGAAGCAGGCTCATAGCAGAGGAGCCTGATGTGGGGCTCGATCCCATAACACTAGAATCACGCCCTGAGCCGAAGGCAGACGCCCAACCGCTGTGCCACCCAGGCGCCCCAATGTGGGCTTCTTCTTTAAAGATTTTATTTATTTACTTATCTGAGAGAGGGAAACAGACAGTCAGCAAGAACGGAACAGAAGCAGGGGAGTGAGAGAGGAAGAAGCAGGCTCCCAGCGGAGGAGCCCGATGAAGGACTCCTTTCCGGAACGCTGGGATCACGCCCTAAGCCGGAGACAGGCGCTCAATGACTGCGCCACCCAGGCACCTCGGGTTGTGGGCTTCTTGATTTTTCAGCCTGCCTTCCGGGGGAGGGGCCTGCCCCGCCGATACTCAGGCAACCCTGTTTGGTTAGAGTCTCCGTGTCCCCTGCGAGGGAGGATGGGGATGGGCACTCTCTGAGCCGGTATTTCCAGGCTTTTGTTCTCTGGCGGCTTTCCCTGGCAGTCGGCTATGCCTCTTCTGAGAGTGAGAGCAGCAGAGGCTGCATTGTCACAGAACAGAGGGATTGCGGCCCGTTCTCCACTGATGTTCTGGCCACTTTAACTCTATTACTGTTGGTGCTGCTCAACCCTGCAGCGTCCCGGGATGTGCGCACCAACTCGGTGTCCCTGCCCTCACTTCCAGGGCCGGCACGTCTCTGTCCTTTGTGTTTCTAATGCCGCCAGCCACCGGCCGCCCCGCACGCTCCCGGGTCTCCCGGTCTCAGTCTATGCCCGGTGAGCACACCTCGATTCCGGAGTTTCGTGAGAAGCCTGGTGGCGCGCGCACCCGGTTCAGGGTCTCAGTCTGCTGTTTCGCGGGTGCCGACCGCGAGTCCGCCCGCTCCCCCGTGCAGGTGGCCCGCCAGCCGCCAGCCGCCCCGCACGCGCTCCAGGAGCTCCCGGTCTCAGTCTGGATCCCGTGAGCACACCGGGATTCCGGTGTTCCGGAAGATGCCTGGTGGCGCGCGTTCACGGCTCACCGGTCTCAGTCCGCTCTCTCGCGGGTGCCCTCTGTGAGTCCGCCCGCTCCCCCGTGCAGGTGGCTGCCGCTTCCCGGTGCCCAAACGTGGCGGCTCCCTCCCCCTTCCGTTTATCTTCTGATATCTGTGCACGGTTTACAGCTCCCCTCTTCGTACCTCAATACTCAGCGCTGGAGATGTTCATTTGTAGAGATCCAGATGCATCATCCTGCGTCTCAGGCTGATTCTGTGGTTATTTAGGCTGATCTGGTACCTATCCAGCTCGACTCAGGGGACTGTCTGAAAAAGGGGTCCCCTACTCCTCCGCCATCTTAACTCCCTCCCTATCCCCTTTCTATATTTCTTACAAGTCAAAACTAGTAGTGATGAATTCCCTTAGCTTTTGTTTACCTAGGAAAGTATTTCTCTTTCATTTATGAAGGTTAACTTTGCCATAGAATATTCCTGGCTGGCATTTTTATCTTTCAGTATTTTTAATATTCCACTCCACTCTCTCCTAATCTGTGTGGTTTCTGCTGAGAAATCTACTAATAACCTCATGGTGATTACAATCTATTTTTTTACATTTTTTTCTTGGCTGTCTTTAAGATTCCTTTTTTTAAAAAAAATATTTTTATTTGTTTATTTATTTTAGAGAGAGAGAGAAAGAGCATGAGCTGGGGGAGGGTCAGCACAAGAGGGAGGGGAGAGAGAGAGAGAGAGAGAGAGAGAGAGAGAGAGAGAGAGAGAGAGAAAAACTCCCTGCTCAGCATAGGGCCCTATGCAGGGCTCTATCTCACAACACTGAGATCATGACCTGAGCCAAAATCAAGAGTTGGACGCTTAACTGACAGAGCCACCCAGGCACCCCAGGATTCTTTTTTTTTTTTTTTAATCTTTGATTTTTGATGTCACATTTTACCTTTTTAAAAATTTTATGAATCCATTAACTATTTTAATTTTAATTTTACTATGTTTGTCCTTTAACCTTCATAGTAGCTTTATAAATGATCTGTCCACTACTTTTACTATATATTTGCCTTTTCCAGTCAGATTTTTACTTTCATGTTTTCGTTATGTACTTAATTAGTGCCATTTCCTCTCAGCTTAGAGAAAGTCCATTTAACATTTCTTGTAAGGCATGTTTAGTGGTGATTAATTCCTTTAGCTTTTGTTTATCTGGAAATCTCTTTACCTCTCCTTCAATTCTGATTGATAAGCTTGCCAGGTAGAGTATTCTTGGTAGGAAGTTTATTCCTTTCAGTACTTTGATATGTCATGCCACTCCATCTGGCCTGCAAAATTTCTGCTGAAAAATCTTCTGATGCCTTATAGGGTTTTCCTTGTATGCAAGAAGTTGCTTTTCTCTTGCTGCTTTTAGGTTTCCTCTTTAGCTTTAACTCTTGACATTTTAATAATAATGTGTCTTGGTGTGGGTCTCTTTGGTTTATTTTATTTGAATCTCTCTGGAATTCCTGGGGAGTAAAAATGTAGAATTTTGGAATGTGTTCAAGTTTAAGTTTTTATCATCCTAAAATATACTGTTTTATACACAGATTGATATAGGTGACCCTCGTGGTAAGTCCAAAGCAAAACATTACAGTAAGTGCACAAACCAAATTGAGAAAAGAATCTAACCATAACACTAAAGAAATGCATTATACTACCAAGGAAGAGAAAAAGAAAAAAAGAGAGGAATTATAAGAATAGCGAAAAAATAATTAACAGAATGGAAATAAGTACATTCTTATCAATATTTACTTTAAATATAAATGGACTCAATTTTCCAATTAAAACTTGTAGAGTAACTGGGTAAATTAAAAAAAAAACAAGACTCAACTATATACTACCTAAAAGAGACTCACTTCAGGAATAAGGCTACACATAGACCAAAAGTGAGAGGACAGAAACAGATATTTCATGCAAATGTAAATGAAGGTGAAACTTGTTTAGCTCTACTCATATTAGATAAAATGTATTTTAGACCACATCGTCTTAATCCAGTCATCTGTTGAAGTGCATCTCGGCTCCTTCCACAATTTGGCTATTGTGGACAATGCTGCTATGAACATTGGGGTGCATATGGCCCTTCTCTTCACTACGCCTGTATCTTTGTGGTCCATATATACAATGGAATGTTACTCAGCCATCAAAAAGAACGACTTCACAACATTTGCGGCAACATGGACAGGACTGGAGGAGATAATGCTAAGCGAAATAAGTCAAACAGAGAAAGACAATTATCATATGGTTTCACTCATTTATGGAACAGAAGAAGTAGAAAGATCGGTAGGAGAAGAAAGGGAAGAAGGAAGGGGGCTAAAAAGAAGGGGGAATGAGCCATGAGAGACTATGGACTCTGGGAAACAAACTGAGGGCTTTAGAGGGGAGGGGGTAGGGGATCGGGATAGGCCAGTGATGGGTATTAAGGAGGGCACATATTGCATGGTGCACTGGGTGTTATATGCAAGTAATGAATCATGGGACTTTACATCAAAAACTAGGGATGTACTGTATGGTGACTAACATAACAATAAAAAATTATTATTAAAAAAGATAAAATATATTTTAAAACAAAGTGTGTAGTAAAAGACAAGGTAGGAAACTACAAATAATAAAAAACTCAATCCATCCTGAAGATATAACATTTATAAATGTATATACACCCAACATAGGAGCACCAAAATATATAAAGCAAAGACTAACATTCCTACAGGGAAATTTGACAGCAATACAATAACAGTAATGGGCTTTTATACCCCCACTTACATCAATGGATAGATTATCAAGGCAGAGAATCAATAAGGAAATATTGGCCTTTTATGACACATTAGACAAGATGTACTTAATAGATATATGTAGAATATTCCATCTAAAAGCAGCAGAATAAGGGCACCTGAGTGGCTCTGTTGGTTCAGCATCTGCCTTCAGCTCAGGTCATGATCCTGGAGTCCTGGAATTGAACCCTGCATTGGGCTTCCTGCTCAGCAGACAGACTGCTTCTCTTTCTCCCTCTGTCTTTCCCCCCACTTGTGCTCTCTCTCACTCACTCTCTCTCTTAAGTAAATAAATATAGTTTTCAAGTTATAGGTATTATGTTTCAGACATTAATCCATTTTGATTTAAATTTTTGTATACCGTGTAAGATAAGTGTCCAATTTTATTATTTTGTATGTGGATAACCAGTCTTCCAAAACCATTTGCTGAAGAAACTGTCCTTTCCCTATTGAATGGTCTTTGTACTCTAATTTAAAATCATTTGACAATATAGGTAACTTTATTTCTGGGCTCTCTATTCAATTCCACTGATCTATTTGTCTATATGTCAGTGCAACACTGTTTTGATTTCTGCAACCTTGTAGGAAGTTTTTAAATCAGGAAATATGAAGCTTCCAAATGTATTCTTTTTTTCAAAATTGCTATCTCTATTGGTGGTCACATAATATTACATGAGTTTTAGGATAAATTTTCTGTTTTTTCCAAAATTTCCATTGTGATTTTAATAGGCGGTTGTGTTGAATCTCTAAATTATCTTTGGATAGTGTTGACATCTTAATAACATTTTTACCTCACTGGGTGCTGTTTGGAAGTGTTGACTCACTGAATTGTACACCAGAAATTAATATTTCACTGTATGTTAACTAACTGGAATTTAAATAAAAACTTTTAAAAATGGGTGAATTGTATGATACGTGAATTATATTTTAATATTTAAATAATAATAATAATAATAATAATAATACAGTTTCCCAGTCAATGAACAACGGGTATCATTCCATTTAATTGTGTCCTCTTTCATTTCTTTAGCAGTGTTTTGTGGTTTTCAGATTATAAGTCTTTCTCCTCCTTGGTTAAGTTACTTCCAAAATACTTTTTATGCCACTGTAAATGGAACCATTTCCTTAATTTGCTTTTTGGACTTTTTATTGTTAATTCTTTGGAGTATTTATTTATTTATTTATTTTACTATGTTAGTCACCATACAGTACTTCCTTAGTTTTTGATGTAGTGTTCCATGATTCATTCTTTGCATATAACACCCAGTGCTCCATACAAAATGTGCCCTCCTTAATACATCACCAGGCTAATCCACCCCCCCCCAAAACACTCAAATTGTTTCCCGGAGTCCATAATCTCTCATGGTGCATCTCTCCCTCTGATTCCCCCTTCAGTTTTCCCTTCCTTCTCCTAATGTCCTCCATGCTATTCCTTATGCTCCACATATAAGTGAAACTATATGATAATTGTCTTTCTCTCCTTGACTTATACCACTTAGCATAATCCCCTCCATTGTCATCCATGGTGATGCAAATTGTGGGTATTTGTCCTTTCTGATGGCTGAGTAATATTCCATTGTATATATGGACAATATCATCTTTATCCATTTGTTTGATGGACATCTTGGCTCCTTCCACAGTTTGGCTATTGTGGACATTGCTGCTATGAACATTGGGGTGCATGTGACCCTTCTTTTCACTACATCTGTATCTTTGGGATAAATACCCAGTAATGCAATTGCTGGGCTGTAAGGTAGCTCTATTTTTAACTTTTTGAGGAACCTCTATACTGTCTTTCATAGTGGCTGTACCCACTTGCGTTCCCACCAACAATGTAAGAGAGTGCCCCTTCTCCACATCCTCTCCAACATTTGTTGTATCCTGCCTTGTCAATTTTTACAATTCTAACTGGTGTAAGGTGGTATCTCAATGTGGTTTTGATTTGAATTTCCCTGATGGCTAATGATGTTGAACATTTTTTCATGTGTCCATTAGCCATTCTTATGTCTTCTTTGAAAAATTATCTGTTCATATCTTCTGCCAATTTTTTTACTTGATTTTTTGTGTTTTGCGTGTTGAGTTTGAGAAGTTCTTTATAGATCTTGGATACCAGCCCTTTACCTGTAGTGTCATTTGCAAATATCTTTTCCCATTCCGTGAGTTGCCTCTTTGTTTTGTTGACTGTTTCCTTTGATGTGAAGAAGCTTTTTATCTTGATGAAGTCCCAAAACTTCATGTTCCCTTTTGTTTCCCTTGCCTTTGGAGATGTGTCTTGAAAGACTTTGCTGTGGCCCATGTCGAAGAGGTTACGACCTATGTTCTTCTCTAAGATTTTGATAAGATTCCTGTCTCACATTTTGGTCTTTCATCCATTTAGAGTTTATCTTTGTGTATGGGGTAAGGGAATGGTTGAGTTTCATTCTTCTGTATATACCTGTCCAATTTTCCCAGCACCAGTTATTGAAGAGCTGTCTTTTTTCCAAGGTATTTTTTCTGCTTTGTCAAAGATTAGTTGATCTTAGAGTTGAGGGTCAATATCTGAGTTCTGTATTCTCTTCCATTGATCTATGTGTCTGTTTTTGTGCCATTAACATGCTGTCTTGTTGGCCATAGCTTTGTAATATAGCATGAAACCAGGCAATGTGATGGACCCAGGTTTGTTTTTCTTTTCAACAATTCATTTGCGATTTGGTGTCTTTTCTGGTTCCATACAAATTTTAGGATTGTTTGTTCCAGCACTTTGAAAAATGCCATTGGTATATTGATCAGGGTGGTGTTGAAAAGTATAGATTGCTCTGGGCAGGATAGACATTTTAACAATGTTTATTCATCCAATCCATGAAAATGCATGGTTTTCCATCTTTTTGTTTCTTCTTCAATTATTTTCATAGTGTTCTGCAGTATCTAGAGTATAGATCCTTTATCTCTTTGGTTATGTTTATTCCAAGATATCTTATGTTTTTCAGTGCTATTGTAAATGGAATCGATTCCCTAATTTCTCTTTCTACAGTTGCACTGTTAGTGTATAAGAAAGCAACTGATTTCTCTGCATTGATTTTGTATCCTGCCACATTACTGAATTGCTATATAAGTTCTAGTAATTTGGGGGTAGAGTCTTTGGGTTTTCCACATAAAATATCATGTCATCTGTGAAGAGAGAGAGTTTGACTTCTTCTTTACCAATTTGAATGCCTCTTATTTCTTTTTGTTGTCTGATTGCTGTTGCAAGGACTTCTAGTATTGTGTTGAATAATAATGGCGAGAATGGGCATCCTTGTCGTGTTCCTGATCTTAGGGGAAAATCTTTTCCTCGTTGAGAATGATATTTGCTGTGGGCTTTTCACAGATGGTTTTTATGAATTTAAGGAATGGTCCCTCTATCTCTATACTCTGAGGACTTTTAATCTTCTGAGGAAGGGATGCTATAATTTATCAAATGCTTTTTCTGCATCAATTGAGAGGATCATAGGTTTCTTGTCTCTTTTCTTATTAATGTATTCTATCACAGTGATTGATTGAGAATGTTGAACCACCCTTGCATCCAAGTAATAAATCCCACGTGTTCCTGGTGGATGATCCTTTAATGTACTGTTGGATCCTATTGGCTAGGATCTGTTGAGAATTTTTTTTATTTTAATGGTTTTTTTTATTATATTATGTTAGTCACCATACAGTACATCCCTGGTTTCTGATGCAAGGTTTGATGATTCATTAGTTGCGTATAACACCCAGTACACCATGCAATACGTGCCCTCCTTACTACCCATCACCAGTCTATCCCATTCGCCAACCACCTCCCCTCTGAGGCCCTCAGGTTGTTTCTCAGAGTCCGTAGTCTCTCATGCTTCATTCCCTCTTCTGATTACCCCCCCTTTCTTTATTCCTTTCTTCCCCTACCGATCTTCCTAGTTTTTATGTTCCATAGATGAGAGAAATCATATGATAGTTGTCTTTCTCTGCTTGACTTATTTCACTTAGCATTATCTCCTCCAGTGCCATCCATGTTGCAGCAAATGTTGAGAACTCATTCTTCCTGATAGCTGAGTAATATTCCATTGTACATATGGACCACAACTTCTTAATCCAGTCATCTGTTGAAGGGCATCTCGGTTCCTTCTACGATTTAGCTATTGTGGACAATGCTGCTATGAACATTGGGGTGCATATGGCCCTTCTCTTCACTACATCTGTATCTGTGGGGTAAATACCCAGTAGTGCAATGGCTGGGTCATAGGGTAGCTCAATTTTTAACTTTTTAAGGGACCTCCACACTGTTTTCCAGAGTGGCTGTACCAACTTGAAGTTGAGAATTTTGAGGCCTATATTCATCAGGGATATTGGTCTGTAATTCTCCTTTTTGATGGGGTCTTTGCCTGGTTTAGGGATCAAGGTAATTCTGGCCTCATAGAATGAGTTTGGAAGTTTTCCTTCTGTTTTTATTTTTTGAGACTGCATCAGGAGAATAGGTATTCTTCTTTGAATGTGTGGTAGAATTCCCCGGGGAATCCAGCAGGCCCTGGACTCTTGTTTTTTGGGAGGGTTTTGATTGCTGCTTCAATTTTGTTACTGGTTGTTGGTCTATTTAGGTTGTCAGTTTCTTCTTCTTCTTTTTTTTTTTAATAATGATTTTTTATTATATTATGTTAGTCACCATACAGTACATCCCCGGTTTCTTCTTGTTTCAGTTTCTTCTTGTTTCATTCTTGGTAGTTTATAGATTTCCAGGGAGGCACCGATTTCTTCCAGGTTGCTTAATTTATAAGCATATAGTCATTGAAAATAGTTTCTAAGAATTGTTTCTATATCCTTGTTGTTAGTTGTGATCCTGCCCCTTTCATTCATAATTTTATTAATGTGGGTCCTTTCTCTTTTCTTTTGGATAAGTCTGGGCAGTGGTTTATTGATATTATTAGTTGGTTCAAAGAACCAGCTTCTAGTTCCATTGATTGGTTCTACTGTATTTTTGGTTTCTAATTCATTGATCTCTGCTCTAACCTTTATTATTTCTCTTCTCCTGCATGGCTTAGACTTTATTTGTTGTTCATTCTCTAGTTCTGTAAGGTGTAAAGTTAGTTTGTGTATTCAGGATTTTTCAGTTTTTTTGAGTGAGGCTTAGATGGCTATGTATTTACCCCTTAGGACTGCCTTTCCAGTGTCCCATAGGTATCAGACTGATGAGTTTTTGTTCCCATTTGTTTCCATAAATTGCTTAAGTTCTTCTTTGATTTCCTGGTTGGCCCAAATATTTTTTTTGTCCTCATCTTTATTTTTATTTTCTTCATTTAATTTTTTATTATGCTATGTTAGTCACTATACAGTACATCTTAGGGTTTTTTTTTAAATAACTTTTTATTATGTTATGTTAGTCACCATACAGTATATCCTTAGTTTTTGATGTAATGTTCCATGATTCATTATTTGCGTATAACACCCAGTGCGCCATGCAATACGTGCCCTCCTTAATACCCATCACTGGCCTATCCCCATCCCCCACCCCCCTCCTCTCTGAAGCCATCGCTTTTTTCTCAGAGTCCATAGTCTCTTGTGGTTCATTCCCCCTTCTCTTTACCTTCCTTCCTTCTTCCCTTCCTTCTCCTACCAATCTCCCTGCTATTCTTTAAATTCCACAAATGAGTGAAACCATCTGATGCTTGTCTTTCTCTGCTTAATTTAATTCACTTAGCATAATCTCCTCCAGTCCCATCCATGTTGCTGCAAATGTTGGGTAATCATTCTTTCTGATAGCTGAGTAATATTCCATTGTATATATGGACCACATCTTCTTAATCCAGTCATCTGTTGAAGGGCATCTTGGCTCCATCCACAGTTTAGCTGTTGTGGACAATGCTGCTATGAACATTGGGGTGCATATGGCCCTTCTCTTCACTATGTCTGTATCTCTGGGGTAAAAACCCGGTAGTGCAATTGATGGATCATAGGGTAGCTCTATTTTTAACTTTTTGAGGGACCTCCACACTGTTTTCCAGAGTGGCTGTACCAACCTGCATTCCCACCAACAGTGTAAGAGGGTGCCCCTTCTCCACATCTTCTCCAACATATGTTGTTTCTTTCCTTGTCAATGTTTGGCATTCTAACTGGCATAAAGTGGAATCTCAATGTGGTTTTTATTTGAATTTCCCTGATGGCTAATGATGTTGAACATTTTTTCATGTGTCTGTTAGCCATTTGTATGCCATCATTGGAAACGTGTCTGTTCATAGGTTCTGCCCATTTCTTAGTTTGATTATTTGTTTCTCATGTATTGAGTTTGAGAAGTTCTTTGTAGATCTTGGATACCAGTCTTTTATCTGTAGTTTCATTTGCAAATGTCTTCTCCCATTCTGTGGGTTGCTTCATTGTTCTCTGGACTGTTTCCATTGCTGTGCAGAAGATTTTTATCTTGATGAAGTCACAAAAGTTCATTTTTTTCTTTTGTTTTCCTTCCCTTTGGAGACATGTCATGAAAGAAGTAACTGTGGCTGATGTTGATGAAGTTATAACCAATGTTCTCCTCTAACTTTAATGGATTCCTGTCTCACTTTGAGGTCTTTCATCTATTTGGAGTTTATCTTTGTGTATGGTGTGAGAGAGTGGTCAAGTTTCATTCTTTTGTATATAGCTGCCAATTTTCCCAGCACCTTTTATTGAAGAGACTGTCTTTTTTCCACTGGATGTTTTTTCCTGCTTTGTCAAACATTAGTTGACCATAAAGTCTAGGGTCCATTTCTGGAGTCTGTATTCTGTTCCATTGGTCAATGTGTCTGTTTTTGTGCCAGTACCATGCTCTCTTGGTAATCATAGCTTTGTAGTATAGCTTGAAATCAGGCAATGTGATACCTTCAGCTTTGTTTCCTTGGTAATTCGGGGTCTTTTCTGGTTCCATACAGATTTTAGGCTTGTTTGTTCCAGTTCTTTGAAAAATGTCATTGGTATTTTGATCAGGATGGCATTGAAAGTGTAGATTACTCTGGGTAGTGTAGACATTTTAACTATGTTTATTCTTCTGATCCATGAACATGGAATGTTTTTTCATCTTTTTGTGCCTTCTTCAATGTCTTTCATCAGTGTTCTGTACATTCTAGAGTATAGATCCGTTACGTCTCTGGTTAAGATTATTCTGAGATATCTTATGGTTTTTGGTGCTACTGTAAATGGAATTGATTCCGTAATTCTTTGTCTTCAGTCTCATTGTTTGTGTATAGAAATGCAACTGATTTCTGAGCACTGATTTTGTATCCTGCCACATTACTGAATTCTTGTGAGTTCTAGTAATTTGGGGGTGGAGTCTTCTGAGTTTCCCATATAATGTATCATGTCTTATGCGAAGAAACAGCGTTTGACTTTTTCTTTGCCAATTTGAATACATTGTTTTCTTTTTTGTTGTCTGATTGCTGTTGCTAGGACTTCTAATACTATGTTGAACAATAATGGTGAGAGTGGGCATCCTTATTGTGTTCCTGATCCTAAGGGAAATGCTCTCAGCTTTTCCTCATTGAAAATGATATTTGCTGTAGACTTTTCATAGATGATTTTTATGAAATTGAGGAATGTACCCTCTATCCCTACACTCTGAAGGGTTTTAATCAGGAAAGGATGCTGTATTTTGTCAAATGCTTTTTCTGCATCAATTGACAGGCTCATATGGTTCTTGTCTCTTCTCTTATTAATGTGATATGTCACACTGATCAGTTTGCAAATGTTGAACCACCCTTGCATCCCAGGGTTGAATCCCACTTGGTTGTGATGAATAATCCTTTTAGTGTACTGTTCCATCCTATTAGCTATGATCCTGTTGAAAATTTTGGCATCCATATTCATCAGGGATATCAGTGTGTAATTCTCCTTTTTTATGGGGTCTTTGCCTGGTTTGGGGATCAATGTAATACTGGCCTCATAGAATGAGTTTGGTAGTTTTCCTTCTGTGTCTATTTTTTGAAACAGCTTCAGGAGAATAGGTGTTATTTCTTCATTGAATCTTTGGTAGAATTCCGCAAGGAATCCATCAGTCCCTGGACTCTTGTTTTTTGGGAGGTGCTTGATCACTAATTCAATCTCTTCATGATTAATCAGTCTGTTTAGATCATCAATTTCTTCCTGTTTCAGTCTTGGTAGTTTATAGGTTTCCAGGAAGGCATCCATTTCTTCCTGGTTGTTTAATTTATTGGCATATAGTTGTTGATAATAGTTTCTAATGATTGTTTCTATTTCCTTGGTGTTGGTCATGATCTCTCCCCTTTCATTCATAATTTTATTAATTTGGGTCCTTTATTCTTCTGAATAAGTCTGGCCAGTGTCTTATCAATCTTATTAATTCTTTCAAAGAACCAGCTTCTGGTTTTTTTGATTTGCTGTACTGTGCTCCAGGTTTCTTATTCATTGATCTCTGCTCTAATCTTAATCAATTGTCTTCCTCTGCATGGGTTAGTCCTGTTCTTCTGTTCCATCTCCTGCTTCTTTTTTTTAATTTTTTATTATGTTATGTTAGTCACCATACAGTACATCCCAAGTTTTTTATGTAAAGTTCCAAGATTCATTACTTGCATATAACACCCAGTGCACCATGCAGTATGTGCCTTCCTTAATACCCATCACCAGCCTATCCCGAGCTTCTCAAGGGTGAGAATATAAGGACTTCATTTTAGATTGTTCTATTCTTTTCAGTGAAGCTTGGATGGCTATGTATTGTCCCCCTAGGACTGCCTTTGCAGTGTCCCATAGGTTTTGGACCGATGTGTTTTCCTTCTCATTGGTCTCCAAAAATTGTTTAATCTGATTTTTAATTTCCTGGTTTAACCAATCATTCTTGAGCAGGATGGTTCTTAGTTTCCAAGTGTTTTGAATTTCTTCCAAACCTTTCCTTTGATTGAGTTCCAGTTTCCAAGCATTGTGGTCTGAGAATATGCAGGGAATAATCTCAGTCTTTTGGTATTGGTTGAGACCGGTTTTGTGACCCAGTATATGGTCTATTCTGGAGAAATTTCCATGTGCATTCAAAAAGAATGAGTATTCTGTTGTTCTGGGGTGTAGTGTTCTGTATATATCTATGAGGTCCATCTGGTCCAGTATGTCATTCAAAGCTCTTGTTTCTTTGTTGGTTTTCTGTTGGTGATCTGTCTATTCCTGAGAGCGGAGTGTTGAGGTCCCCTACTGTTAATGTGTTATTATCTATATGTCTCTTTTTTCTGGTTAAGAGTTGGCTTGTGTATCTAGCTGCTCCCCTTTTATGGGTACAGATATTTAAAATTGTCATATCCACTTGTTGAATACACCCTTTAAGAATAATATAGTGTCTTTCTGTATCTCTAACTATAGTCTTTAGTTTATTATAGAATCTGTCTTATATGAGAATTTCTACCCCAGCTTTCTTTTGAGGTCCATTGGCATGAAAAAAATGGTTTCCCATCCCTTCACTTTCAGTCTGGATGTATCTTTAGGTTCAAAATGAGTCTCTTGTAGATAGCATATGGATGGGTCATATCTTTTTATCCAATCTGCAACCCTGTGGCATTTTATGGGAGCATTTAGGCCATTCACACTAAGAGTGATGATTGAGAGATATGATTTTTACGATGTCATGCTGCCTGTGAAGTCTTTGTTTCTATAGATTGTGACTTTTTGTTCTGTATCACTCTTGGGGCCTTTTTACTTTTATAGAACCCCCCCTAATATTTCTTGTAGGGTTGGCTTGGTGGTCACATATTCTTTCAATTCCTACTGGTTGTGGAAGCTCCTTGTGTGTCCATCCATTCTGAATGACAGCCTTGCTGGATAACGAATCCCTGGTTGCATGCTCTTCTCACTTAGTGCTCCGAATATGTCTTGCCAACTTTTTCTAGTTAGTCAGGTCTCTGTAGACAGGTCTGAAGTTATTCTGATGTTCCTCCCTCTGTACGTGAGAATTCTCTTCCCCCTGGCTGCTTTCAAGATTGTTTCCTTGGATCTAAGATTTGTGAATTGTACTGTTATGTGGCGTGTCAGTCTGTTCTCATTGATCTTGGGATGTGTCCTCTCTGCCTCTTGGACATGAATGCTTGTTTCTGTCACCAGATTAGGGAAGTTCTCAGCTACAATTTGTTCAAATATCTCTTCTAGACCTCTCTCTTTCTCCACCCCCTTGGGGAGGCTGATGATACTGACATTGGAAGGTTTCATTGAGTCAGTAATCTCCTGTAGTCTTATTTCTTGAAGGTGGAATTTCTTAAGTGATATTTCTTCTCTTTCTCTCTTTTCTATCATCTCATCCTCTAACTCACTAATTCATTCTTCTGCCTCATTTACCATGGCCGTCAGAGCATCCAGTTTAGACTGCATTTGATTCATAGCATTCTTAATTTCCGCCAGATTCACTCTCATTTCTGCCCTTAGGGAGTCTATATTCTCGTTAATATTTTTGTTAATATTTTTTTCAAGCCTACACATCATCTTGACCATTGTTACTCTGAAATCCATTTCTGACAATTTGGTTATATCCATATCCACTAGTTCTGTGGCAGAGGCCTCAGTCTCTGTTTCTTTCCTTCATTGGGGGTTACTCCTTCTTCTCATTCTAATGAGATGTGGTTGCGGGGATGTGCATGTCCCAAATTATTGACCAGGACCCAAGCAAGATGTTCTTGTTTTAGATGGACATTATGGATGTGGGCTTCTTCTTTTTCAGCCTGCCTTCTGGAAGAGGGCCCTGCTGTGCTGATATTCAGGCAACCCTGTTTGGGTGTAGATTCCCTGTCCCCTTTGGGGTAGGGGGGATGGTCACAGTGAGAACGGGTTTTTCCAGGCTTTTGTTCTCTGGCAGCTTTCCCTGGTGGCTTTCTGTGACTCTTCAGAGGGTCAGAGCAGCAGTGACTGTATTCAAGCCTCTGTCTCAGAATAGGCAGATTGCAGCCTGCTCTTCACTGAGCTCTCCTGGCCACTCTAACTCCATTTCTGTCGGTGCTGCTAAAAACCCTGCAGCATCCTGGGTTGTGTGCCCCACAGCCCTTCTCCCAGTCCTTGGTCCCAGGGCCAGCACATCTCTGCCTTATGTGCTTGTAACATCACCAGCCGCCCCCAGCTCCCACACGCGCTCCTGAACTCCTGGTTTCAGTCTGGTTTCCTCGTGGCTACCGGATCATGAGTCCATCCCACTCTTCAGCAGAGGAGGTGACTGCTTCCCAGCACCTGAGAGCAGCAGTATCTTCCCTCTTCCATTTATCTTCTGATATCTGTGCACAGATTCACGGCTCCCCACTTCGTACCTCAATGCCCAGCGCTAGAGATGTTTGTTTGTAGAGATCCAGATGTATCTTCTTATGTCTCAGGCTGATTTCGCAGGTGTTCAGGATGGTCTGGTAGTTATCCAGCTCAATTCAGGGGACCAGCTGAAAAAGGGTCCCCTACTCCTCTGGCCTCTTTTTTTTTCCTTCTGACCCAAACATTGGTAAGCAGGATGGTCTTTACCTTCCAAGTGTTTGAATTCCTTCCATTTTTTTTCTTATGATTGAGTTCCAGTTTCAAAACATTGTGATCTGAGAATATGCAGGGAATAATCTCAAACTTTTGGTATTGGTTGAGACCTGATTTTTGCCTCAGTATGTGGTCTCTTCTGGAGAAAGTTCCATGTGCATTCAAGAAGAATGGGTATTCTGTTGTTTTATGGTAGAATGCTCTGTATATATCAATGAAGGCCATCTGGTCCTGTGTGTCATTGAAAGCTCTTGTTTCTTTGTTGATTTTCTGCTTAGATTATCTGTCTATTGCTGAGTGGAGTGTGGCGGTCTCCTACTATTAACGTATTTTTATCCATATGTCTCTTTATTTTTGTTAACAGTTGGTTTATGTAGTTGGTTGCTCCCATGTTGCTGCCATAGATATATACAATTGTTAGATCCTCTTGTTGGATAGACCCTTTAAGAATGACATAGAGTCCTTCTACATCTTGTACTACAGTCTTTAGCTTAAAATCTAATTGTCTGATATGAGAATTGCTACCCCAGCTTTCTTTTGAGATCTGTTGGCATGAAAGAATTGTTTTCCATCCCCTCACTTTCACTCTGGACGTATCTTTAGGTTCAAAATAGACTATGCACTCTGAGAAACAAACTGAGGGCTTCAGAGGGGAGGGGGATGGGGGAATGGGATAGGCTGGCGATGGGTAGTAAGGAGAGGGCACGTATTGCATGGTGCACTGGGTGTTATATGCAACTAATGAATCATCGAACTTTACATCAAAACCAGGGATGTACTGTATGGTGAATAACATAATATAATAAAAATATTATTATTAAAAAAATGAGTCTCTTGTAGACAGCATATGAATGGGTCATGTCTTTTTATCCAATCTGTAACCCTGTGCCTTTTCATAGGAGTATTTAGGCCATTCACATTAAGAATGATTATTGAAAGATATGGTTTTATTGTCATGTTGCCTGTGAAGTCCTTGTTTCTATAGATTGTCTCTGTAAATTTCTGCTCAAAATAATCTACACATTAAGTGCAATCCCTATCAAAATACCACCAGCATTTTTCACAGAACTAGAACAAGCAATCCTAAAATTTGTATGGAACCACAAAAAATGCTGAAGAGCCAAAGCAATCTTGAAAAAGAAAAGCAAAGTTGTGAGTTACATAACATAATAAAAAATTTAAAAAAAAAAGAAAAGAAAAGCTGAAGGCATCACAATTTGTAACTTCAAGCTGTATTGCAAAGCTGTAGTCATCAAGACAGTATGGTACTGGCACAAAAACAGACACATAGATCAATGGAACAGAATAGAAAACCCAGAAATGGACCCATAACTATTGTCAACTAATCTTCAGTAAAGCAAGAAAGAGTATCCACCTTCAAAAAGACAGTCTCTTCAACAAATGGTGTTGGGAAAACTGGATAAGAACATACAGAAGAATGAAACTGGATCACTTTCTTACACCATACACAAAAATAAATTCAACATGGACGAAAGATCTAAGGGTGAGACAGGAATCCATCAAAATCCTAGAGGAGAACGTAGGCAGCAACATCTTTGACATCAGCCCTAGTAACTTAGTAGACACATCTCAGGAGGCAAGGGAAACAAAAGCAAAGATAACTATTAGGACTTTATCAAGATTAAAAGTCTCTGCATATAATCAACAAAAGTAAAAGACAACCTTCAGAATGGGAGAAGATATTTGCATATGATATATCTAATAAAGGGTTAGTATCAAAAATCTGTAAAGAACTTGTCAAATTCAACACCCACAAAACAATCCAGTTAAGAAATGGGCAGAAAACATGAACAGACATTTATCCAAAGAAGGCATCCAGATGGCTGAGACACATGAATAGATACTCAACATCACTTATCATCAGGGAAATACAAATTAAATCTACAATGAAATACAGCCTCATACCTGTCAGAATGGCTAAAATTAATAACACAGGAAACAACAGAAGTTGGTGAGGATGCAGAGAAAGGGGAACCCTCTTCCAGTGTTGGTGGGAATGCAAATTGTTGCAGTCACTCTGGAAAACAGTATGGAGTTTCATCAGAATGTTAAAAATAGAGCTACCCAGCATTTGTACTGCCGGGTATGGCCAGCAATCCCTGTACCGATGGGTGAAAGATTACTCCAAACTTTGCTGTGAAAAAGAGGAGAAGGCAAGGGGGTCAACTCTCAGAGACAAAGACCCTTTGCTAACACTTTTGTTGGTCCTTCAGGATAATCACAAATACTTATCACTGTTTCTTAAGCACGTGATGTGTGACAAGGGGTCTTACTGAAACTGGGAGGATCTGTTTATGGGAAAGATAAGATATGCTAATCTGTGTGTTCTATGAGTTCTGCTAAACATAGCATAAGGGACAATGCATGCATCTTAGATCACAGGGCCTCTGTTTGGGCCAAGAAAGCTTTGGGGAATGCAACTCCCTGCAGCATTCCAATGGCAGAGTGGTCACACAGGCCTCAGCATTCCAAAGGCCTACACTCTTCTCTGAAACCCTCCCTCGCCCTCAGCAGCCTCTGTGTTACATTTTAGCAAGCCAGGTATTATGGCTGACTTCATGCTCTATATTAACCCCAACATGTACTACTAGGTATTCATGCAAAGGATTCAAAAATACTGATTTGAAGGGGTACATCCACCCCAGTGTTTATGGTAGCATTATCAACAATAGCCAAATTATGGAAAGAGCCCAGATGTCCATCAACTAATCAATGTATAAAGATGTGGTATCTATACGCGATGAAATATTAGCCATCAAAAATAATGAAATCTTGCTATTTGCAATGATGTGGATGGAACTAGAGTGTATTATGCCAAGTGTAATAAGTCAGTTGGAGACAGACAAATACCATCTGATTTCACTCTTATGTGGAATTTAAGAAACAAAACAGATGAACATAGGGAAAAGAAGGAAAAAGAAAGTAAGATAAAAACATGGAGACAATCCATAAGAAACTCTTAACAATAGGAAACTGAGGGTTGTTAGAGGGGTGTGGGTGGGGGGATGGGGTAAATGGGTGATGGGCATTAAGGAAGGCACTTGTAATGAGCACTGGGTGTTTTGTGCAAGTGATGAATCACTAAATGCACTTGAAACTAGTATTATACTATATGTTAACTAACTTGAATTTAAATAAAATATTGAAAGAAAAAATATCGAATATATACAATGGAATATTACTCACCCATAAAAAGAATGAAATCTTGCCATTTGCAATGATATGGATGGAGCTAGAGTATATTTTGCTAAGTGGAATAAGTCAGCCAGAGAAAGACGAATACCATATGATTTCACTCACATGTAAAATTTTGGAAACAAAACAGATCAACATAGGGGAAAGAAAAAAAGGAAGTGAGGCAAATCATAATAGAGGCTCTGAACTATAGAGAACAAAGAGGATTGCTCAAGGGGAGGTGGTTGGGGGCTGGGCTAAATGGGCTATTACAATTAAGGAAGGCACTTGTGATGAGCACTGATTATTAATGTAAGTGATGAATCACTAAATTTTACTCCCAAAACTAATATTCCACTATATGTTAACTAACTAGAATTTAAATAAAAACTTAAAAATTTTTTAAAGAAAATTCAGTTGTGTATCCTGCCCCTGAAAGTAATGGCCTTATGAAAAAGAGGTCATTTAGATCCCAGGGCCTGGTACTCCACAGAGTGTCTCTGGTGTGCTACATGTGCTCTGCTCTTGTGTTCTGGCTGCTCTATCCTTCAGTCCAGTCATCTGCAGAGGCTCTCCTTGCCTGCTGTGGGCAGTGTTTGGTCCCCGGACTGCATGTGGTGAGTTGTAACTGGGTGTGCTCAGGTCTGCCTTTGAAATGAACGCTGATTGCACCTTCACCAGAGCTGAGGCTCTGTAGCACTTCTGGTCTAGAGACATGTTATGGGCAGGGCTTTGTGTTGGCCTTCGGTGGAAGGGGCCTGCCTATCTGAGACAAAGGCAAGTCTGACTGATTAGGGAAGTCTCACCAGAGTGTGGGGAGTGCTGGGTCTTGGTGTATGCATGGTAGGTAGCCAGTGTGGGTGCTTCACTGCTTCCTTGCAGGTTTCTCTGTTTATGCTGAGGGGCTGGGGAAGGAAATGGTTCTGGCCAGCCCCTTTTTTCCCAGAACAGTGTCTCCATGAATGCTGACTCTCTGGGATGCACTCTGAGAAGGCAAATAATCTTTCTACTCTGTGTCCCAGACACTCTTCAGATTGCTGTTTCCATGCTGTCTGCCCCCATCTTGTTTGCCTACCTACTCTCCAGGAGCAACACAGTGCCCACAGTGCTTTATCCCAGCCAAGTCCACTAACCTTTAAAACTCAAGGCTTTAAGCCTTGCTGGTTGTGAGAACTTATGAAATTCAGCGCCTCTCATTTTCCAAGCCAATGGCTTTGGGGAAACGTTGTTATTGTGTGTTCCCCTGTGTGTTCCTCTCTCTTTTGCCCTTCTACTTGACCATGGCTTCCTCCCCTCTGCAGCACCTGCAATCCCTTTCTACCCTAAAGCACATCTCTGCACTTCCTACATTCTTCAGTGTGGCCTCTTCTGCCCCATTAATTATGGAGTTTGTTCCATCAGTCTTCAGGTCAATTTCTAGAGTATTTTGGATGATTTGATAGTAATCTAGTTGTGTTTGTGGCTCAAGGCAAACTTAGGGTTCTCCTACTCCACTGCCATCTTCTCTGTTTTTATTAGAACATATATTTCAAATGGATACAAAATTAATAGCATTCACAATATTTTAAAGGTACACCACTTTTTAAAAAAGATTCTATTTATTTATTTGAGAGAGAGACAGAGAGGCAGAGATAGCGAGAGAGAGAATGAGAGGGGAGGAGAGGGAGAAGCAGTGTCAGTCCCAGGACCCTGGGATCATGACTTGAGCTGAAGGCAGATGCTTAACTGACTCAGCCACCCAGGTGCCCCAGTACACTGCTTTTTAATGGGAGTTTGCTTTCTAGTACTTTGGGGTTTGTAAGACATATCAAGAACATTACTGATGTGGAAAATGAATACTGCTGAATTCATATGGGGTGTGTGTGTGTGTGTGTGTGTGTGTGTGTGTGTGACAGAATCGTTTTTATTTTTAAATTGTTTGATGTATAGTTTTCACACAATATTACATTAGTTTTAGGTGTACCCCATAGTAATTTGACAAGTTTATACATTATGCTATGCTAACTACAATTTTAGCTACCATCTGTCACCATACAATGCTATTACAATATCATTGACTATGTTCCTTATGCTGTACCTTTTATTCCCATGACTTACTTATTCCATAACTGAAATCTTGCATCTCCCACTCATCTTCACCCATTTTTCCCATCCTCCCACCCTATGCCAATCTGGCAACCATCAGTTTGCTCTGTTTTTATAGCTATGGTTCTTCTTTTTGCTTATTTATTCATTATTTTTAGATTCCACATGTGAGAGGAATCATATGGTATTTATATTTTGCAGTCTGATTTGACTGTCATAACACTGTCCTTCATGCATTGGAAGGAATTTCATATTTTGTTTAGACATCATTAAGCACAGAAGCTTTTTCAGGACAACTTTGATGACATGTGAAATCTGTCATTTTACTAACACTGACTTGACTCTCTGTTCCACTACTCTATTAGATATATTAACCCATTTATATTATTTTTTGTTACAAAGTGGAATATTTCATATGAAGACTGTACTTCAGGTTCACATTCCATTTTTAAGGCTTTATATCTGGTTTTCATAAATTTTCCAATACTGTGGTGGCTGCAACTTTGTATTGTAGTCACATCTCCTTGTATTTTTTTTTAAATTTAGGTAAAATCACTTAACATGAGATCTACTCTCATGTTAATTATGATAGCATAATGTCCTTATGTTTCATCCATTTTACTGCATAAGGCAGGATTTCCTTACAATTTGAAGGATGAATAATGTTCCTCAGTATATATGTACACCTACTTACCACATTATCTTTATCCATTTATGCCTCAGTGGATATTTAGGTTGTTTCCACTTCTTGTCTATTGTGAATAGTGCTGCAATGAACATAGGAGTGCAAATATCTGTCATCCTGATTTCAGTTCTTTTGAATAAATATCCAGAAGTAGCATTGCTAGACTTTATGGTAGGTCTATATTTAACTTTCTGTGGAACTTTCTGTGGATGCTTTTCTCATAGTGGCTGCACAATTTTACATTCTCACCTTAGAAAAAGAAGGTTCTAATTTCTCCATATCCTTGCCAAAAGTAGCCATCTCTCTCTCTCTCTCTTTAAAGTAATAGCCACTATAACAACTATGAGATGATATCTTATGGTTTTGATTGGCATTTCCCTGATGCTTGGTGACGTTGAGCACCGTTTTATATAGCTGTTGGCTATTTGTATGTCTTCTTTGGAGAAATGTGCATTCAAGCCCTTGCCTTTTTAAAAATTGTGTAATTGTGTTTGCTGTTGCTGTTTATTGTTAATAAGTTGAAAAAATTCTTCTATATTTTGGATATTAACATCTCATCAAATATATGGTTTCCATTCTTTAGATTGCCTTTTCATTCTGTTAATTGTTTTCTTTATTGTGCAGAACTTTTAGTTTGATGTAATCTCACTTGTCTAATTTTGCTTTTATTTCCTGTGCTTTTGGTGTTATGTCCGAAACATCATTTTTGAGATCAATGTCATGGAGATTTTTCCTTAAGTTTTTCTAGGAGTATTACAGTTTCAAGTCTCACATTTTAAGTCTTCAATCAATTGTGAGTTGATTTTTTCTTTATGGCATAAGATAAATGTTCAGTTTTATTATATTGCATGTGGATATCCAGTTTTCCAACATCATTTGTTGAAGAGACTATCTTTTCCCTATTGTGTATTCTTGAGGTCCTTGTTGAAGATCAGTTGGTTGTGTATGCATGGCTTTATTGTGCTCTCTTTCTGTTCCATTTTTCTATACATCTGTTATATCAGTAATTTACTATTTTAATTCCTGTAGATTCATAATATATTTTGAAATCAAACAGTGTGGTGTCTTCATATTTGCTGTTATTATTCAAACTTGCTTTGGCTATTCAGTGTCCTTTTTTGTTCCATATGAATGTATGAATTTTTTTCTATTTCTGTAAAAAAAAGTCATTGGTATTTGATAAGGATCGTATTGAATTTATAAATCACTTTAGGTAGTATCGTCATTTTAATGATATTTTCTTTTGTTCCACGAACATGGGATGTCCTTTTATTGATTTTTTGTCTTCTTTATTTCATCAATGCTTTATAGTTTTTAGTATACAAGTTTTTCACTTCTTTCAATTAAGTTTGTTCCTAAGTATTTTATTCATACTGATTCTATTGTAAATGAGAATGTTTCTTAATTTCCTCTTTGGATGGTTCATGATTAGTGTATATAAGCACAAGCGATTTTTGTGTATTGATTTTGTATCCTGCACCTTTACTGAATTTGTTTATTAATTCTAACAGTGTGTGTGTGTGTGTGTGTGTGTGTGCATGTTTTTCTGGAATCTTTAGAATTTTTTATGCATTGGATCATGTAATTTACAAACGGAAATAATTTAACATCTTTACTATATGGATGTCTTTTCTTCTCTTGCACAATTGTATGGGTTACAACCTCTTGTACTATGTTGAATAGAATTGGTGAGAGTGGGCATCCTTTTATTGTACCTGGACTTAGAGAAAAAGCTTTCAGACTTTTGTTTCATTTTGTTTGTTTGTTTGTTTGTTTGTTTGTTTCTCAGTTTTAACCATTGTTTATGATGTCAGCTGCCAGCTTTTTCTACATGGTTTTTATTATGTTGTGGCAATTTTCTTAAATTCCTAGTTTGTTAAGAGTTTTTATCATGAAAGAAAGTTGAATTTTATCAGAAGCATTTTCTGCATCTGTTGAAGTGGTTCTGTGTTTTTATTTCTCATTCTGTTAATGTGGTGTATTACAATAATTTGTTTTTTTATTGAACCATCCTCATACCCAAGGTTAAATTCCACTTGGTCATAGTTGTTTGTTCCTTTCTAATATGCTGTTGAATTTGCTATGCCAGGATTTTGTGGAAGGCTTTTCCATCTACATACAGCAGGGTAATTGGCTAATAATTTCCTTTTCTTACAGTGTCTTTGACTTTAGTATTAGGGTAATGCTGGCATTCAAAGTGAGTTTGGAAGCATTCTCATATCTTCCAATTTTTCCAAGCTTGAGGAAGGTTGGCATTAATTCTTCTTTAAATGTTTGATAGAATTTTCCAGGGAAGGCATCTTGTTCTGAGCTTTTCTTAATTACAAGATTTTTAATTAATGATTCAAACTCCTTACTAGACATAGATCTGCTTTAATTTATTATTTCTTCATGATTAAGATTTGGTAGATTGTGTATATCTAGGAGTTCATCCATTTCTTCTAGGTTTTACAATTTGTTACTGTGCAATTGTTCATCATTTTGTCTTAAAACTGCTTTTTAAAATTTCTATAATGTAATTGTAGTGTCTCCTATTTCATTTCTACTTTATTTATTTGAGTCCTTTTTTTTTCATAATTTACCTAATGGTCTGTCAATTTTCTTTTAAAAAACTTATTTTTGTTGGTCTTTTTTCTATTCTCTATTTCTTTTGTCTATGTTCTCTTTTTTATTATTTCCTTACTTCTGTTAATTTTGAGTTTCGTTCCTTTTCTTGTTCTTTAAGTTATAATGTTAGATTGTTTTATTGAGACCTTCTTTTTTTTCTTTATGTAGGTTTTAATCTGTATAAATTTCACTTTCAGTATTGCCTTTGCTGCATCCTGTGAGTTTTGATATATCACATTTTTATTTTTATAACTCCCGTATTTTCTACATTCCTTTGATTTCTTCTCTGATCCATTGATTATTCAGGAGTGTGTTCTCTAATTTCCACATATATTTTTATTTTTCAGTTTTTCTTCTACTGTTGATTTCTAGTATTCAGCTGTTGTCAGACACTTGTTATGATTTCAATCTTTTAGAGTTTGGTTTTTTTTTAATTTTTTTATTATATTATGTTAGTCACCATACAGTACATCCCTGGTTTTTGATGTAAAGTTCGATGATTCATTAGTTGCATAATACTTGTTTTGTGACCTAACATGTGAGTTCTCTTGGAAAATATTATGTGCTCACTTGAAAATAATATATATTCTATGGCTTTTGAATCGAATGTTTTATGTCAATTAGATCCATTTGTTCTATGGTGTTTTCAAGTCCATTGTTTCCTTATTGATTTTCTTATATTTTTAATAATATTTTTATTATATTATGTTAGTCACCATACAGTACAACCCTGGCTTTGATGTAAAGTTTCATGATTCATTCGTTGCGTATAACACCAAGTGCACCATGCAATACCTGCCCGCCTTACTACCCTTCACTAGCCTATCCCATTGCCCCAACCCTCACCCCTCGGAAGGCCTCAGATTGTTTCCCAGAGTCCAAAGTCTCACATGCTTCGTTCCCCCTTCTGATTACCCCCACTTTTTTTATCCCTTTCTTCTCCTACAGATCTTCCTACTTCTTATATTCCATAAAGGAGTGAAATCATATTTTTATTACCTTTTTTAAATGTTTTTTTATTACATTATGTTAGTCACCATAGAGTACATCCCTGGTTTCTCATGCAAGGTTCGATGATTCATTAGTTGCGTATAACACCCAGTGCACCATGCAATATGTGCCCTCCTTACTACCCATCACCAGTCTATCCCATTCGCCACCCCCTCCCCTCTGAAGCCTTCAGTTTGTTTCTCAGAGTCCATAGTCTCCCATGCTTCACTCCCCCTTCTGATTACCTCCCCTTTCTTTATCCCTTTCTTCCCCTACCGATCTTCCTAGTTCTTATGTTCATGGATGAGAGAAATCATATGATAATTGTCTTTCTCTGTTTGACTTATTTCACTTAGCATTATTTCCTCCAGTGCCGTCCATGTTGCAGCAAATGTTGAGAACTCATTCTTTATGATAGCTGAATAATATTCCATTGTATATATGGACCACAGCTTCTTAATCCAGTCATCTATTGAAGGGTATCTCAGTTCCTTCCATTATTTAGCTATTGTGGATAATACTGCTATAAACATTGGGGTGCATATGGCCCCTTTCTTCACTACGTCTGTATCTGTGGGATAAATACCCTGTAGTGCAATGGCTCGGTCATAGGATAGCTCAGTTTTTAACTTTTTAAGGGACATCCACACTGTTTTCCAAAGTGGCTGCACCAACCTGCATTCCGACCAATAATGTAGGAGGGATCCCCTTTCTCCACATCCTCTCTAGCAATTGCTGTTTCCTGCCTTGCTGATTTTGCCATTCTAACTGGCATAAGGTGGTATCTTAGTGTGGTTTTGATTTGAATTTCCCTGATGGCTAATGATTTTGAACATTTCTTCATGTGTCTGTTAGCCATTTGTGTGTCCTCATTGGAAAAGTGTCTGTTCATATCTTCTGCCCATTTTATGATTTGTTTATTTGTTTCTCATGTATTGAGTTTGAGAAGTGCTTTGTAGATCTTGGATACCAGTCTTTTATCTGTAGCATCATTTGCAAATATATTCTCCCATTCTCTGGGCTGCCTCTTAGTTTTTTTTTTATTGTTTCCTTGGCTGTGCAGAAGCTATTTATTTTGATGAAGTCCCACATGTTCATTTTATCTTTAGTTTCTCTTGCCTTTGGAGATGTGTCATTACAAAGGTTCCTTTGGCCGATGTCATAGAGGTTGTTGCCTATGTTGTCCTCCAGGATTTTTGTGGATTCTTGACTCACATCGAGGTTTTTCATTCATTTGGAGTTTATCTTTGTGTACGGTGTGAGAGATTGGTCAAGTTTCATTCTTTTGCATGTAGCTGTCCAATTTTCCCAGCACCATTTATTGAAGAGACTGTCTTTTTTTCCACTGGATGTTTTTTCTTGCTTTATCAATGATTAGTTGCCCAAAGAGCCGAGGGTCCATTTCTGGGTTCTCTGTTCTGTTCCATTGGTCTATGTGTCTGTTTTTGTGCCAGTACCATGCTGTCTTTGTGATCACAGCTTTGTAGTACAACTCGAAATCCGGCATTGTGATGCCCCCAGCTTTGTTTTTCCTTTTCAACAGTTCCTTGCCGATTCAGGGCCTTTTCTGGTTCCACACAAATTTAAGGACTATTTGTTCCAGTTCTTTGAAAAATGTCATTCGTATTTTGATTGGGATAGCATTGAAAGTGTAGATTGCTCTGGGTAGCCTGGACATTTTAACGATGTTAATTCTTCTGATCCATGAGCATGGAATATTTTTCCATCTTTTTGTGTCTTCCTCAATGTCTTTCAAGAGTGATTTATACTTTCTAGAATATAGATAATTTATGATTCTGGTTATGTTAATTCCAAGGTAATGTATGGTTTTTGGTGCTACTGTATACGGGATGGATTCCCTAATTTCTTTTTCTTCAGTCTCATTATTCATGGATAGAAATGCAACTGACTTTTGAGCATTGATTTTGTATCCCGCCACATTACTGAATTGCTCTCTAATAGTTTGGGAGTGGATTCTTTTGGGTTTTCCATATAGAGTATCATGTCATCTGCGAGGAGAGACAGTTTGACTTCTTCTTTGCCGATTTGAATACCTTTTATCCATTTTTGTTGTCTGACTGCTGTTACAAGGACTTCTAGTACTATGTTGAATAATAGTGGCAAGAGTGGGCACCCTGGTCGTGTTACTGATCTTAAGGGAAAGACTTCTAGCTTTTCCCCATTGAGAATAATATTTGCTGTAGGCTTTTCATAGATGGCTTTTATGAGCTTGAGAAATGAACCCTCTATTCCTACACTCTTAAGGGTTTTAATCAGAAAAGGATGCTGTATTTTGTCAAATGCTTTTTCTGCATCTATTGAGAGAATCATATGATTTCATAATTTTTGTTTCTGAATAAAATCTCAGACACTGATAGATTTGCAAATGTTGTACCACCCCTGCATCCCAGGGATGAATCCCACTTGGTCATGATGGATAATCCTTTTAATGTACAGTTGGATTCTATTTGCCAGGATTTTTTTGAGGATTTTGGCATCCATATTCATTAGGGAAATCAGTTTGTAATTTTCCTTTTTGTTGGGGTCCTTGCCTGGTTTGGGGATCAAGGTAATATTGGCCTCATGGAATGAGTTTAATAGCTTTCCTTCTGTTTCTATTTTTTGGAATAGCTTTAGGAGAATAGGTATTATTTCTTCTTTGAATGTTTGGTAGAATTCCCCAGGAAAACCATCCAGGCCTGGAGTTTTATTTTTTTGGAAGATTGTTATCACTGACTCAATCTCTTCATAATTAATTGGCCTGTTTAAAAAATCAATTTCTTCCTGTTTCAGTCTTGGTAGTTTATGGGTTTCCAGGAAGGCCTCCATCTCTTCCAGATTGCTTAATTTATTGGCATAAAGCTGTTGATAAAAGTTTCTAATAATCCTTCCAATTTCATTGGTGTTGGTTGTGACCTCTCCTTTTTCATTCATAATTTTATTAATTTGGGTCCTTATTTATTCTTTTGGATAAGTCTTGCCAGAGGTCTTTCAATTTAATTAATTCTCTCAAAGAACCAACTTCTAGTTCTGCTGATCTGCTCTACTGTACTCCTGGTTTCTAATTCATTGATCTCTGCTCTAATCTTGGTCAACTGCTTCCTTCTGCGTGGATTAGGCCTGTCCCTCTGTTGCTGTTCCAGCTTCTTGAGGTGAGAATATAAAAACTGCATTTTAGATTTTTCTATTCTTTTGAGTGAGGCTTGGATGGCTATGTATTTCCCCTTTAGGACTGCCTTTGCAGTATGCCATAGGTTTTGGACCGTTGTGTTTTCATTCTCATTGGTCTCCATAAATTGTTTAAGTTGATTTTTGATTTCCTGGTTTATCGAATCATTCCTGAGCAGGATGGTTCTTAGTCTCCAAGTGTTTGATTTTCTTCCAAATTTTTCCTTGTGCTTGAGTTCCACTTTCAAATCGCTGTGGTCTGAGAATATGCAGGGAATAATTTCAGTCTTTTGTTATCGGTTGAGACCTGTTTTGTGTCCCAGAACATGGTCTATTCTTGAGAATGTTCCATGGGCATTAGAATAGAATGAGTATTCTTTGGTTCTGGGGTGTAGTTTTCTGTGCATATCTATGAGGTCCATCTGGTCTAGTATGACATTCAAAGCTCCTGTTTCTTTGTTGATTTTCTGCTTTGGTGATCTGTCTATTGCTGATAGTTGAGTGTTGAGGCCCCCTACGATTAACGTATTTTTATCTATATATCTCTTTATTCTGGTTTAAGAGTTGGCTTGTGTGTCTTGCTACTCCCCTGTTGGGGGCATAGATATTTATCATTGTCATATCCACTTGTTGGATACATTCTTTAAGAACAATGTGGTGTCCTTCTGTATCTCTAACTACAGTCCTTAGTTTAAAATCTAATCTGTCTGATATAAGAATTGATACCCCAGCTTTCTTTTGATGTCCATTCACATGAAAATTGGTTTTCCATCCCTTCACTTTCAGTCTGGATGTATCTTTATGTTCAAAATGAGTCTCTTGTAGACAGCAAATGGATGGGTCATGTCTTTTTATCCATTCTGCAACCCTGTGGTATTTTATGGGAGCATTTAGGCCATTTACATTGAGAGTGATTATTGTGAGATATGATTTTAATGATGTAATGCTGCTTGTGAAGTGTTTTTTTCTATAGATTGTCAATTTCTGTTTTGTATCACTCTTGGGGCCTTTTTACTTTTATAGAACCCCCCTTAACATCTCCAGTAGAGCTGGCTTCTTGGTTATGAAATTGGTCAGTGACTGGGGATTCTGGAAGTTCCTTATCTCTCCTTCAATTCTGAATGACAGCCTTGGTGGATAAAGGATCCTTTGCTCTATGTTTTTCCCTGAAAGAGGTTTAAAAATGCCCCCCCCCCAACCCTTTCTCTCATTCCAGGTCTGTGTAGACAGGTCTGACATAATCCTGATACTTTTGCCTTGGTACGTGAGAAATTTCTTTGCCCTGACCGCTTTCAATACTGTATCCTTGGATCTAATATTTGTGAATTGCACTATGATATGATGTGGCGTTGGTCTGTCATGGTTGAACTTGGGAAGGGTCCTCTCTGCCTCTTGGACAGGAGTGCTTGTTTTCCTTGTTGGATTGGGTAAATTTTCAGCTATAAATTGTACAAGTATCTCTTCTAGACCTGTCGCTTTCTCAACCCCCTCGGGGACGCTGATGATTCTGATATTGGAAAGTTTCTGAGGCAGTAATCTCCCGTAACGTACATTCTTGAGATTGGATATTTTTATTTTAATGTTTTTTTATTATATTATGTTAGTCACCATACAGTACATCCCTAGTTTCTGATGTAAAGTTCGATGATCCACTATTTGCGTATAACACCCAGTGCACCATGCAATACCTGCCCTCCTTACTACCCATCACCAGTCTATCCCATTCCTCCACCTCACTCCCCTCTGAAGCCCTCAGTTTGTTTCTCAGAGTCCATAGTCTCTCATGCTTCATTCCCCCTTCTGATTATGCCCCCTTTCTTTTTCCCTTTCTTCCCCCACTGATCTTCCTAGTTCTTATATTCCATAGATGAGAGAAATCATATGATAATTGTCTTTCTCTGCATGACTTATTTCACTTACCATTATCTCCTCCAGTGCCATCCATGTTGCAGCAAATGTTGAGCATTCATTCTTTCTGATAGCAGAGTAATATTCCACTGTATATATGGACCACAACTTCTTAATCCAGTCATCTCTTGAAGGGCATCTCGGTTCTTTCCACGATTTGGCTATTGTGGACAATGCTGCTCTGAACACTGGGGTGCATATGACCCTTCTCTTCACTACGTCTGTATCTTTGGGGTAAATGCCCAGGAGTGCAATGGCTGGATCATAAGGTAGCTCAATTTTTAACTTTTTAAGGGACTTCCACACTGTTTTGCAGAGCGGCTATACCAACTTGCATTCCCACCGAAAATGTAGGAGTGATCCCCTTTCTCCACATCCTCTCCAGCAATTGTTGTTTCTTGCCTTGTCTATTTTTGCCATTCTAACTGGCATAAGGTGGTATTTCAATGTGGTTTTGATTTGAATTTCCCTGATGGCTAATGATGTTGAACATTTTTTCATGTGTCTGTTAGCCATTTGTATGTCTTCATTGGAAAAGTGTCTGTTCATTTCTTCTGCCCATTTTTTGATTTGTTTATTTGTTTCTTGCGTATTGAGTTTGAGAAGTTCTTTGTAGATCTTGGATACCAGTCTTTTATCTGTAGTGTCATTTGCAAATATATCCTTCCATTCCATGGGCTGCTTCTTAGTTTTTTTGACTGATTCCTTGGTTGTGCAGCTTTTTATCTTGATGAAGTCCCACAAGTTCATTTTCTCTTTTGTTCCTCTTGCCTTTGGAGATATGTCATGAAAAAAGTTGCTTTGGCTGATGTCGTAGAGGTTGCTGCCTATGCTCTCCTCTAGGATTTTGATGGATTCCTGTCTCACATCGAGGTCTTTAATCCATTTGGAGTTTGTCTTTGTGTATGGTGTGAGAGAGTGGTCAAGTTTCATTCTTTTGCATATAGCTGTTCAATTTTCACAGTGCCATTTATTGAAGAGACTGTCTTTTTTCCACCAGATTTTTTATCCTGCTTTATCAAAGATTAGTTGCCCTAATTTCTGTTTTAGCTTTCTCTTCTACCATCCCAACCTCCAATTTGCTAATTCGTTTTCTGCCTCATTTACCCTGGCTGTCACAACATCTAGTTTTGACTGCATTTGAATCATAGCATTTTTAATTTCTGCCAGACTCGCTCTCATTTCCACCCTTAGAGACTATATTCTCGTTAATTTTTTTGTTAATAGTTTCTTCAAGTCTACACATCATCTGGATCATTGTTACTCTGAACTCCAATTGTGATAATTTGGTTATATCCATATCCATCAGTTCGGCAGCAGAGGCCACAGACTCATTGTCTTTTCTTTGCTAGGGGGGGATTGCTCCTTCTCGTCATTCTGATGAGGAGAGTTTGCATGGTTGTCCAGAGCCCAAATTATTGAACAGGACCCAGGCAGTGTGCCCCTATTTTATAGGCACCTAAGGGATATGTGCTTCTTGATTTTTCACCCTGCCTTCTGGGGGAGGGGCCTGCCGTGATGATACTCAGGCAACCAAGTTTGGGTAGAGTTGCACCATCCACTGCAAGGGGGGACAGGGATGGGCACAATGTGAGCCTGTATTTCTGGGCTTTTGTTCCCTGGCGGCTTTCCCTGGCGATTTGCTGTGCTTCTTCTTTTTTTTTTTTTTTAATGATTTTTTATTATATTATGTTAGTCACCATACAGTACATCCCCGATTTCTGATGTAAGGCTCGATGATTCATTAGTTGCGTATAACACCCAGTGCACCATGCAATACGTGCCCTCCTTACTACCCATCACCAGTCTATCCCATTCCCCCACCCCCCTCCCCTCTGATTCCCTCAATTTGTTTCTCATAGCCCATACTCTCTCATGATTCATTCCCCCTTCTGATTACCCCCTTTCTTTATCCCTTTCTTCCCCTACTGATCATCCTAATTCTTATGTTCCATAGATGAGAGAAATCATATGATAGTTGTCTTTCTCTGCTTGACTTATTTCACTTAGCATTATTACCTCCAGTGCCGTCCATGTTGCAGCAAATGTTGAGAACTCGTTCTTCCTGATAGCTGAGTAATATTCCATTGTATATATAGACCACAACGTCTTAATCCAGTCATCTGTTGAAGGGCATCACGGCTCCTTCCATGATTTAGCTATTGTGGACATTGCTGCTATGAAGATTGGGGTGCATATGGCCCTTCTCTTCACTACATCTGTATCTTTGGGGTTAATACCCAGTAGTGCAATGGCTGGATCATAAGGTAGCTCAATTTTTAACTTTTTAAGGGACCTCCACACTGTTTTCCAAAGTGGCTGTACCAACTTGCATTCCCACCAACAATGTAGGAGGAATCCTCTTTCTCCACATCCTCTCCAACAATTGTTCTTTCTTGCCTTGTCTATTTTTGCCATTCTAACTGGCCTAAGGTGGAATCTCAGTGTGGTTTTGATTTGAATAGCCCTGATGGCTAATGATTTTGAACACTTTTTCATGTGTCTGTTAGCCATTTGTATGTCTTCATTGGAAAAGTGTCTGTTAATATCTTCTGCCCATTTTTTGATTTGTTTATTTGTTTCTCGTGTTTGAGTTTGAGAAGTTCTTTGTAGATCTTGGATACCAGTCCTTTATCTGTAGTGTCATTTGCAAATATATTCCCCCATTCCATGGGCTGCCTCTTAGTTTTTTTGACTGTTTCCTTGGGTGTGCGGAAGCTTTTAATCTTGATGAAGTCCCATAAGTTCATTTTATTTTTTGTTTCTTTTTTTTTCTTTTTTTTATAATGATTTTTTATTATATTATGTTAGTCACCATACAGTACATCCCCGGTTTTCGATGTAAGGCTCGATGATTCATTAGTTGTGTATAACACCCAGTGCACCATGCAATATGTGCCCTCCTTACTACCCATCACCGGCCTATCCCATTCCCCCACCTCCCTCCCCTCTGTAGCCCTCAGTTTGTTTCTCATAGTCCATAGTCTCTCATGTTTCATTCCCCCTTCTGATTACCCCCCCCTTTCTTTATCCCTTTCTTCCCCTACTGATCATTCCAGTTCTTATGTTCCATAGATGAGAGAAATCATATATTTGTCTTTCTCTGCTTGACTTATTTCACTTAGCATTATCTCCTCCAGAGCCGTCCATGTTGTAGCAAATGTTGAGAACTCGTTCTTTCTGATAGCTGAGTAATATTCCATTGTATATATGGACCACAACTTCTTAATCCAGTCATCTGTTGAAGATAATCTCGGCTCCTTCCACGATTTAGCTATTGTGGACATTGCTGCTATGAACATTGGGGTGCATATGGCCCTTCTCTTCACTACGTCTGTATCTTTGGGGTAAAGACCCAGTAGTGCAATGGCTGGATCATAGGGTAGCTCAATTTTTAACTTTTTAAGGGACCTCCACACTGTTTTCCAGAGTGGCTGTACCAACTTGCATTCCCACCAAAAATGTAGGAGGGTCCCCTTTCTCCACATCCTCTCCAACAATTGTTGTTTCTTGCCTTGTCTATTTTTGCCATTCTAACTGGTGTAAGGTGGTATCTCAGTGTGGTTTTGATTTGAATTTCCTTGATGGCTAATGATTTTGAACATTTTTTCATGTGTCTGTTAGCCATTTGTATGTCTTCATTGGAAAAGTTTCTGGTCATATCTTCTGCCCATTTTTTGATTTGTTTATTTGTTTCTCGTGTATTGAGTTTGAGAAGTTCTTTGTAGATCTTGGATACCAGTCCTTTATCTGTAGTGTCATTTGCAAATATCTTCTCCCATTCCGTGGGCTGCCTCTTAGTTTTTCTGACTGTTTCCTTGGCTGTGCAGAAACTTTTAATCTTGATGAAGTCCCATAAATTCATTTTATCTTTTGTTTCTCTTGCCTTTAGGGGATGTGTCATGAAAAAGGTTGCTTTGGCCGATGTCGTAGAGGTTGCTGCCTATGTTCTCCTCTAGGATTTTGATGGATTCCTGTCTCACATCGAGGTCTTTCATCCATTTGGAGTTTATTTTTGCGTATGGTGTGAGAGAGTGGTCAAGTTTCATTCTTTTGCATTTTCCCAGCACCATTTATTGAAGAGACTGTCTTTTTCCCACCAGATGTTTTTTCCTGCTTTATCAAATATTAGTTGCCCATGGGGCCGAGGGTCCATTTCTGGGTTCTCTATTGTCTTCCACTGGTCTATGTGTCTGTTTTTGTGCCAGTACCATGCTGTCTTTGTGATCACAGCTTTGTAGTACAGCTCGAAATCCGGCATTGTGATGCCCCCAGCTTTGTTTTTCCTTTTCAACAGTTCCTTGGAGATTCGGGGCCTTTTCTGTTTGCATACAAATTTAAGGACTGTTTGTTCCAGTTCTTTGAAAAATGTCCTCGGTATTTTGATAGGGATAGCATTGAAAGTGTAGATTGTTCTGGGTAGCATGGACATTTTAACGATGTTAATTTTTGCGATCCATGAGCATGGAATATTTCTCCATCTTTTTATGTCTTCCTCAATGTCTTTCAAGAGTGATTTATAGTTTCTAGAATATACGTCCTTTACGTCTCTGATTAATTCCAAGGTAACGTATGGTTTTTGGTGCTATTGTAAATGGGATGGATTCCTTAATTTCTCTTTCTTCATTCTCGTATTTGTGTATAGAAGTGCATCTGATTTCTGAGCATTGATTTTGTATCCTGCCACATTATTGAATTGCTCTATAACTTCTAATATATTGGGAGTGGATTCTTTGGGTTTTCCATATAGAGGATCATGTCATCTGTGAAGAGGGACATTTTGATTTCTTCTTTGCCAAGCTGGATGCATTTTATCCCTTTTTGTTGTCTGATTGCTATTGCAAGGACTTCTAGTACTATGTTGAATAATAGTGGCGAGAGTGGGCCTCCTTGTCGTGATCCTGATCTTAAGGGAAAGGCTTCCAGCTTTTCCCCATTGAGAATAATATTTGAAGTAAGCTTTTCATAGATGGCTTTAATGAGATTGAGAAATGTACCCTCTATTCCTACACTCTGAAGGGTTTTAATCAGGAAAGGATGCTGTATTTGGTCAAATGCTTTTTCGGCATCAATTGAGAGAATCATATGGTTCCTGAGTCATTTCTTTTTGATATGATTTATCACGCTGATTGATTTGTGAATATTGAACCACGCTTCCATCCCAGGGATGAATCCCACTTGATCATGATGGATAATCCTTTTAATGTACTGTTGGATTCTATTAGGCAGGATCTTGTTGAAGATTTTGGCATCCATATTCATTAGGGAAATCGGTCTGTAATTCTCCTTTTTGAGGGGGTCTTTGCCTGGTTTGTGGATGAAGGTAATATTGGCTTCATAGAATGAGTATAGTAGCTTTCCTTTTCTTTCTATTTTTTGAAATAGCTCTAGGAGAATAGGTATTATTTCTTCTTTGAACGTTTGGTAGAATTCCCCAGGAAAACCATCCGCGCCTGGAGTTTTGTTATTTGGAAGGTTGTTTATCACTAACTCAATATCTTCATAATTAATTGGCATGTTTAAGAAATCAATTTCTTCCTGTTTCAATCTTGGTAGTTTATAGGTTTCCAGGAAGGATTCCATCTCTTCCAGATTGCTTAGTTTATTGGCATATAGCTGTTGATAAAAATTTCTAATAATCCTTCCAATTTCAATGGTGTTCATCGTGACCTCTCCTTTTTCATTCATAATTTTAATAATCTGGGTCCTTTCTCTTTTCTCTTGGATAAGTCTTGCCAGTGGTCTGTCAATTTTATTGATTCTCTCAAAGAACCAGCTTCTAGTCCTGTTCATCTGCTCTACTGTACTTCTGGTTTCTGATTCATTGATTTCTGCTCTCATCTTGGTCAACTGCTTCCTCTTGAGTGGATTAGGCCTGTCCCTCTGTTGCTGTTCCAGCTTCTTGAGGTGAGAATATGAAAACTGCATTTTAGATTTTTCTATTCTTTTGAGTGAGGCTTCGATGGCTATGTATTTCCCCCTTAGGACTGCCTTTGTGCTCTACCATAGGTTTTCGACCGTTGTGTTTTCATTCTCATTGGTCTCCATAAATTGTTTAAGTTGATTTTTGATTTCCTGGTTAATCGAGTCATTCCTGAGCAGGATGGTTCTTATTCTCCAAGTGATTGAGTTTCTTCCAAATTTTTCCTTGTGGTTGAGTTCCAATTTCAGGGTGTTGTGGTCTGAGAATATGCCGGGGATAATTTCAATCTTTGGTATCTGTTGAGACCTGTTTTGTGTCCCAGAACATGGTCTATTCTTGAGAATGTTCCATGGGCATTAGGATAGAATGAGTATTCTTTGGTTCTGGGGTGTAGTGTTCTATATATATCTATGAGGTCCAACTCGTCGAGTATGGCATTCAAAGCCTTTGATTCTTTGCTTAGTTTTTGCCTGGGTGTTCTGTCTATTTCTGATAGTGGAGTGTTGAGGTCCCCTAGTATTAATGTATTTTTATCTATATGTCTCTTTATTGTGGTTAAGAGTTGGCTTGTGTATCTTGCTGCTCCCCTGTTGGGGGCATATATATTTATAAGTGTCATATCCACTTGTTGAATACTTCCTTTAAGAATAATATAGTGCCCTTCTGTGTCTCTAACTATAATCTCTAGTTTAAAATCCAATCTATCTGATATGAGAATTGTCACCCCAGCTTTCTTTTGAGGTTCATTTGCGTGAAAGATGGTACTCCATCCCCTTACTCTCAGTCTGAATGCATCTTTGGGTTCGAAATGAGTCTCTTGTAGACAGCAAATGGATGGGTCATTTCTTTTTATCCAAACGGCAACCCTGTGGTGTTTTATGGGAGCATTTAAACCATTTACATTGGCACTAAGAACTGAGAGAGAGAATTTTAATGATGCCATGTTGCCAGTAAAGTCTTTGTTTGTATCGGTTGTGACTTTCTTTTCTGTATCACTCTTGGGGCCTTTTTACCTTTATAGAACCCCCCTTAATATCTCCTGTAGGGCTGGTTTCATGGTTACAAAATTGGTTAATGACTGGTGATTCTGAAATGTCTTTATTTCTCCATCAATTCTGAATGACAGCCTTGCTGGATAAAGGATCCTTGGCTACATTTTTTTCTCTGAAAGAGCTTTAAAAATGCCCCCCCCAACCCTTTCTCTCATTCCAGGTCTGTGTAGACAGGTCTGACGTAATTCTGATGCCTTTGCCTTTGTACGTGAGAAATTTCTTTGCCCTGGCCGCTTTCAATACTGTATCCTTGGATCTAATATTTGCGAAATGCACTATGACGTGTGGTGTAGGTTTGTTGTGGTTGAGCTTCGGAGGGGTCCACTCTGCCTCTTGGACACGAATGTTTGTTTTCCTCACTAGATTCGAGAAGTTTTCAGCTACAATTTGTTCAAATATCTCTTCTAGACCTCTGTTTTTCTCCACCCCCTCGGGGATGCCGATGATTCTGACAATGGATTGTTTCATTGAGTCAGTAATCTCCCATAACCTACATTCGTGGGCTTGGATTTTTTTAAGACCAGCTTCTATTTTTGTTTTTTCCTCTATTAACCCATCCTCCAATTCACTAATACGTTCCTCTGCTTCGGTGACCCTGGCAATCAGAGCCTCTAGTTTTGCCTGCATTTGGCTCATAGAATTTGTAATTTCTGTCAGATTCGCTCTCATTTCTGTCCTTAGGGATTCTATATTCTCAGTAACGTTTTCGTTAATAGTTTTTTCAATTCTACTCATCATTTTGACCATCGTTACTCTGAATTCCATTTCTGATAAATTGGTTACATCCATATCCATTATTTCTGTGGCAGAGGCCACAGAGTCACTGTCTTTTCTTTGCTGTGCGGGGCTTCTCCTTCTTGTCATTCTGATGAGGAGAGGTTGCGGGGTTGTCCAGAGCCCAAATTATTGACTGAGTCCCAGGCCGTGCCCCTTGTTTTATAGGGATCTTAGGGATGTGGGCTTCTTCTTTAAAGATTTTATTTATTTATTTATCTGAGAGAGGGAGACAGACAGTCATCAAGAATGGGAACAGAAGCAGGGGAGTGGGAGAGGAAGAAGCAGGCTCCCAGCGGAGGAGCCCGATGAGGGACTCCTTTCTGGAATGTGGCATCATGCCCTAAGCCGAAGACAGGCGCTCAATGACTGTACCACCCAGGCGCCCCGGGTTGTGGGCTTCTTGATTTTTCAGCCTGCCTTCTGTGTTCCGGGGGAGGGGCCTGCCGCGCCGATACTCAGGCAACCCTGTTTGGGTAGAGTCTCCGTGTTCTCTGGGAGGTGGGATGAGGATGGGCACACTGTGAGCCGGTATTTCCAGGCTTTTGTTCTCTGGTGGCTTTCCCTGGCGTTTTGCTGTGCCTCTTCCAAGAGTCAGAGCAGCAGCGGCCAAGTTTCAGCCTCTGTCACAGAACAGAGGGATTGTGGCCTGTTCTCCACTGATGTTTTGGCCACTTTAACTCTGTTTCTGTTGGTGCTGCTCAACCGTGCAGCATCCGGGCATGTGGCCCCATACCCGGCGTCCCAGGCCTCACTTCCAGGGCCGGCGCATCTCTGTCCTTTGTGTTTCTAACACCACCAGTCACCAGCCGCCAGCCGCCCCCGTGCGCTCCTGGATCTCCGCGTCTCAGTCTATTTCCTGTGAGCACACCGGGATTCTGGAGTTCCGTGAGAAGCCTGGTGGCGCACGCTCCCAGTTCAGGGTCTCAGTCTGCTGTTCCGCGGGTGCCGACCGCGAGTCGGCCCGCTCCCCCGTGCAGGTGGCCCGTCAGCTGCCAGACACCCTGCGCGCTACAGGATCTCCTGGTCTCAGTCTGGATCCAGTGAGCGCACCGGGATTCCGGTATTCCGCAAGATGCCTGGTGGCGCGTGCTCCCGGCTATCCGGTCTCAATCCGCTCTCTTGCGGGTGCCATCCGTGAGTCTGCCCGCTCCCCCGTGCAAGTGGCTACCGCTTCCGGCACCTAACACGGTGGCTCCCCTGCTGTACCGCTTCTGAGAGTTAGAGCAGCAGCGGCCGAATCCCAGCCTCTGTCTGACAACAGAGAGATCACAGTCCACTCGCCACTGAGCCCTTCTGGCCTCTTTAACTCTGTTTCTTTTGGTGCTGCTAAACTCTCTAGCATCCCTGGATGTGCGCCCCACACCCGGCGTCCCAGCACTCACTTCCAGGGCCAGCACATCTCTGTCCTTTGTGTTTCTAACACCGCCAGCCGCCATACTACCCCAAGCACACTCCGGAGCTCCATTTCAGTGTGATTTGCACACAATCTGGAGCTCTGGTTTTCAGACTGCTTGTGTGCGTTCCCAGGCTTCCGGTCTCAGGCTGCTCTCTTATGGGTGTTGGTCCGCGAGTCCGCCCGCTCCCCAGTGCACGTGACTACCGCTTCCCAGCTCCTGTGCACGGAGGCTCCCTCCCCCTTCCATTTATCTTCTGATATCTGTTCGCGGATTCACGGCACCCCACTTCTTACCTCAGTAATCAGTGCTGGAGATGTGCATTTGTATAGGTCCAGGTGTATCTTCCTATGTTTCAGGCTGATTCCGTGTGTGTTCAGGATAGTCCAGTACCTATCCAGCTCCACTCAGGGGACCAGCTGAGAAAGGGGACCCCTACTCCTCCCTGGACCACATCTTAATCCAGTCATCTGTTGAAGGGCATCTTGGCTCCTTCCACAATTTATCTATTGTGGACAATGCTTTTATGAACATTGGGGTGCATATGGCCCTTCTCTTCACTACGTCTGTATCTTTGGGGTAAAGACCCAGTAGTGCACTGGCTGGATCATAGGGTAGCTCAATTTTTAACTTTTTAAGGGACCTCCACACTGTTTTCCAGAGTGGCTGTACCAACTTGCATTCCCACCAACAGTGTAGTAGGAATCCCCTTTCTCCACATCCTCTCCAACATTTGTTGTTTCCTGCCTTGTCAATTTTTGCCATTCTAACTGGCATAAGGTGGTATCTTGATGTGTTTTTTATTTGAATTTCCCTGATGGCTAATGATTTGGAACATTTTTTCATGTGTCTGTTAGCCAGTTGTATGTCTTCATTGGAAAAGTGTCTTCTCATATCTTCTGCCTTTTTTATGATTTGTATATTTGTTTCTTGTGTATTGAGTTTGAGAAGTTCTTTGTAGATCTTGGATACCAGTCTTTTATCTGTTGTGTCATTTGCAAATATCTTCTCCCATTCTATGAGCTGCCTCTTAGTTTTTTTGACTGTTTCCTTGGCTGTGAAGAAGCTTTTGATCTTGATGAAGTCCCACAAGCTCATTTTATCTTTTGTTTCTCTTGCCTTTGGAGTTGTGTCTTGAAAAACGTTGCTGTGGCCGATGTCAGAGAGGTTGCTGCCTATGTTCTCCTCTAGGATTTTGATGGATTCCTGTCTCACATCAAGGTCTTTCATCCATTTGGAGTTTATCTATGTGTATGGTGTGAGAGGAAGCCTTTCCAGTTAACCCTAACCTTGTAACTGATGAGGAAATTGAACCCATTACAGAACATCTCTACCTCCACCATCATCAGCCAAATTAAACAAAATTCTTAAGAATCGTCAGACTGTGGTTTCTATTATGAATGACTCTCCTCCAAGAGATAACAAAGTGGTTGGTTCCACACATGCACAGCCTAGTTAGCTTCCTGAGCAGTCTTCCTCTGCACAACACGATGGCAGTATTTCACATATATATCCAGTTCACGCTGCAAAAAAAGGAATTTGGACCCCCTCAACCTAGAATATCTAATTGTGTGAGAAAAGTAGAAAAATTACAAAGAAAGGGGAAAAAAGGAAAGAAAGGAGACTACAATAGTAAGAACTTAGCGGGAAAAATAAGAGCAAGAGAGAGAGAGAGTGAGACTGGGATGTTGATGTTACAAAGCCAAACTATGAACTTATGTGACTGATCAGAGATTATGGAGGAAGTTTGGATTATAGACCGTTAACAACAACAGATTCTACTGTTGAACATAGGATATGTGTTTGTGTAAGAAAATGACTATTTAATAAAAAAGGAACTTCAATGAAAGATCTTGATGTAATCAAAATCCCTAGTAAAAATGTTGTGATGATACATGAGCCAAAACAAAAAGTAGATTTAACAAGGTACCTAGAGAACCAAACATTTCATTTTATTAAAACTTTGATGACTCAGCTCCTAATGAAATGGTTTACAGGTTTACAGGGAGGCCACTAGTGGAAACTATATTTGAAGTGGAATGGCTACATGCTTTGCTTATAGGCAAACTGGAAGTGGAAAAACTGACACTTTGGGAGGCGACTTTTCAGGAACAAAATAAGATTATTCTAAAGAAATTTTTATGCATTAGCAGCTTGAGATGTCTTTTTAATTTTTTAAAAATTTAAACTCAATTTAGTTAACATGTAGTGTACTATTAGTTTCAGGGGTAGAATTTAGTGATTCATCACTTGCATATAATACCTGGTGGCATTGAGAGGGGAAAGATGGCAGAAGAGTAGGGGACCCTATTTCCACTGGTCTCCTGAAACGAACTGGATATCTATCAGACCATTCTAAACACCCATGGAATCAGGCTGAGATGTAAAAAGATATATATGGATCTTTACAAACAGAACTTCTCCAGTGCTTGGTCTCGAGGTATGAAGTGGGGAGCAGAGAGTCTGCGGTCAGATATTGGAAGACAAACGGAAGGGGGAGGGAGCATCTGTGAACTTGTGCCAGGAAAGCAAAAGCCTCCCACACTGGGGAGCAGACACAGACTTGCAGACCAGTAGCAGCATGGAAAGGTCTTTAGGACACTGCCCCCCAGACTGAAACCTGGAGCTCTGGAGCTCACATGTGAACCGGGGGTGACTGGTGGTTTTAGAAGCACAAAGGGCAGAGATGTGCCCAGCCCTGGGTGCGAGGACTAGGAGAGCAGCTGTGGGGAGCACAACCCAGGATGCTATGGGTTTTTAGCAGCAACGACAGAAACGGAGTCACTGTGACCTGGAGAGCTCAATGAGGAGGAGGCTGTGATCTCTGTGTTCTGAGACAGAGATTTGGATGCAGACACTTCTGCTCCGACTCTCAGAAAAGACACAAAAGCTTCCAGGGAAAACCACCAGAGAACAAAAGACCCCCAAAACCAGTACTCACTGAGTGCATCCCCCACACACAGGGGGAAGGGCAACTCTGCTCAAACAGAGTTGCCTGAGTTTCAGCGCAGCAGGCTGCTCCTCCAGATAGCAGGCTGGAAGAACAAGAAGCCCATATCCCTAAGGTCCCTATAAAAGAGGTGCATCTTGCTTGGGTCCTGGTCAATAATTTGGACCCTGTACATTCCCGCAACTGCACCTCATAAGAATGACAAAGAGGAGGAACCCCCAACAAAGGGAAGAAGGAGAGACTGTAGCCTCTGCCACAGAACTAATGCATATGGATATAACCAAGATGTCAGAAATGGATTTCAGAGTAACAATTATCAAAATGATGTATAGGCTTGAGAAAAATATTAACAAAAATATAGACTCTCTAAGGGCTGAAATGAGAATGAATCTGGCAGAACTTACAAATGCTATGAATGGAATGCAGTTTAAACTGGATGCTCTGACTGCAAGGGTAAATGAGGTGGAAGAACGAATTAGTGAGTTAGAGGATAACATGATGGAAAAGAAGGAAAATGAGGTGGCATGGGATAAATGAATCCAATTTCCAAAAACTAAGCTGAAGGAGATTACTGACTCAATGAAATGTTCCAGTATCAGAATTATTGGGAATCCCTGTGGGGGTGGGGAAAGAGAGAGGTCTAGAAGATATTTTTGAGCAAATCATAGCTGAGAACTTCCCTAATCTGGTGAAGGAAACAAGCATTTGTGTCCAAGAGAAAGAGAGGACCCCTCCCAAGATCAATGAGAACAGACCAACACTATGACTTATAGTAGTAAAATTTGCAAATCTTTGATCCAAGGAAAAGATCTTGAAAACAGTGAGGGGAAGAGATTTCTTATGTATAGTGGGAGGACTATCAGAATAATGTCAGACCTGTCCACAGAGACCTGGCAAGCCAGAAGGGCTGGCAACACATATTCAGAGTACTAAATGAGAAGAACATGAAGCCAAGGACACTGTATTCAGCAAGGCTGTCATTCAGAATGGATGGAGAGACAAGAAGCTTCCAAGACCAACAGAAACTGAAAGAATATGTGACCACCAAGCTGGCCCTGCAAGAAATATTAAGGGGTATTCCATAAAAGAAGAAAGACCCCAAGAGTGATACAGAACAGAAATTAAGAGAGACAATCTATAGAAACAATGACTTCACAGACAACATGAGGACATTAAAATCGTATCTCTCAGTAATCATTCTGAATGTGAATGGCGTAAATGCTCCCATAAAATGTCACTGGGTTGCAGATTGAATACAAAGACATGACCCATCTACATGTTGTCTACTCACTTTGAAACTAATGATACATCCAGACTGAAAATGAAGGAATGGAGAACCATTTTTCATGCCAATGGACCTCAAAAGAAAGGGAAGTAGCAATTCTCAGATCAGACAAATTAGATTTTAAGCTAAAGACTGTGATGTGAGATATAGAAGGACAATATATTATTCTTAAAGGGTATATCCAACAAGAGGACCTAAAAATTATAAATATCTATGCCCCCAACAAGGGAGCAGACAAC
This sequence comes from Ursus arctos, assembly GCF_023065955.2. Classification (NCBI taxonomy): domain Eukaryota; kingdom Metazoa; phylum Chordata; class Mammalia; order Carnivora; family Ursidae; genus Ursus; species Ursus arctos. Next base: position 47,029,107 of record NC_079873.1, read on the forward strand.
TACATAAGCCAACGGATAACTAAAGTAAAGAAACATACAGATAAGAATATGTTAATAATAAACACTCCACTCTCCACAATAGACAGATCATCTAAGCAGAAAATCAACACAGAAATAAGAGCTTTGACCCTCGGAGTTAAGATGGTGAAGGAGTAGGGGACCACTTTTTCAGCCGGTCCCCTGAGTCAAGCTGGATAGGTACCAGACCAGCCTGAACATCCACGGAATCAGCCCGAGACGCAGGAAGATACATCTGGATCTATAGAAATGAACATCTCCAGCGCTGAGTATTGAGGTACGAAGCAGGGAGCCGTGAACCGCGCACAGATATCGGAAGATAAACAGAAGGGGGAGGGAGCCGCTGAGTTCGGGCGCGAGGAAGCGGTAGCCACTTGCACTGGGGAGCAGGCAGACTTGCGGACCGGCACCCGCGAGAGAGCAGACTGAAACCGTGAGCTGGGGAACGCGCACCACCAGACTGAAACAGAGCTCCAGTGGGCTCACTAGAAACAGACTTGAGACAAGGACCTCCGGGAGCTCTCTGGGGAGGCAGGCAGCTGGCGGCTGGCGGTGTTAGAAACACAAAGAACAGAGGCAAGCTGGTCCTCGAAGTGAGGGCTGGAACACCGGGTGTGGGGCGCACATCCCAGGACGCTACTGCATTGAGCAGCACCAAAAAAGACAGAATTAAATTGGCCAGAACATCAGTGGAGAACAGTCTGCAATCCCTCTGTTCTGAGACAGAGGCTGAGATTCGGCCACTGCTGCTCTGACTCTCAGAAGAAGCACAGCAATCCGCCAGGGAAAGCCGCCAGAGAAAAAAAGCATGGAAATAAGGGCTCACAGTGTGCCCACACCCATCCCCCTCACAGGGGACACGGAGACTCTACCCAAACAGGGTTGCCTGAGTATCGGCGCAGCAGGCCCCTCCCCCAGAGGGAAGGCTGAAAAATCAAGAAGCCCACATCCCTAAGATCCCTAGAAAACAAGGGCGCACGGCCTGTGTCCTAGTCAATAATTTGGGCTCTAGACAACCCCACAACCTCTTCTCATCAGAATGAAGAGAAGGAGAAATCCCCCGCCAGCAAAGAAATGACAATGAGTCTGTGGCCGCTGCCACAGAACTAATGTATATGGATATGACCAAATTATCAGAAATGGAATTCAGAGTAACAATGGACAAGATGATGTGTAGACTTGAAAAAAGTATTAACGAAAATGTTAATAAGAATATAGAATCTCTAGGGTGGAAATGAGAGAAAATCTGGAAAAAATTAAAAATTCTAAGAGCCAAATGCAGTCAAAACTAAAGGCTCTGACGGCCACGGTGAATGAGGCAGAAAAACGTATCAGCGAATTGGAGGATGGGTTAGTAGAAGAGAAAGCTAAAATAGAATCTGGACTCAAAAAGATCCATGCTCAAGAATGTAGGTTACGGGACATTACTGACTCAATGAAACGTTCCAGTGTCAGAATCATTGGCATCCCCGAGGGGGTGGAGAAAAGCAGAGGTCTAGAAGAGATAGTTGAACAAATTGTAGTTGAAAACTTCCCTAATCTAGCAAGGGAAACAAACATTCGTGTCCAAGAGTCAGAGAGGACCCCTCCCAAGCTCAACCACAACAAACCAATGCCATGACACGTCATAGTGCATTTCGCAAATATTAGATCCAAGGATACAGTATTGAAAGCACCCAGGGCAAAGAAATTTCTCATGTACCAAGGCAAAGGTATCAGAATTACGTCAGACCTGTCTACACAGACATGGAATGAGAGAATGGGTTGGGGGGGCATTTTTAAAGCTCTTTCAGAGAAAAACATGTAGCCAAGGATCCTTTATCCAGCAAGGTTGTCATTCAGAATTGACGGAAAAATAAAGAACATTCCAGAATTGCCAGTCATTGACCAATTTCATAACCACAAAACTAGCCCTAAAAGAGATATTAAGGGGGGTTCTATAAAAGTAAAAAGGCCCCACGAGTGATACAGAAAAGAAAGTCACAACCAAAACAAAGGCTTTAATGGCAACATGGCATCATATGATTTTAATCATATCTCTCAATAATCAGTCTCAATGTAAATGGCCTAAATGCTCCCATAAATGCAACAGGGTTGCAGATTGGATAAAAAGACATGACCCATCCATTTGCTGTCTACAAGGGACTCATTTTGAACCTAAAGATACATTCAGACTGAAAGTAAAGTGATGGAATACCATCTTTCTCGCCAATGGACCTCAAAAGAAAGCTGGGGTAGCAATTCTCATATCAGACAGATTGGATTTTAATCTAAAGACTACAGTTAGAGATGCAGAAGAGCACTCTATTATTCTTAAAGGATGTATTCAAAAAGCAGATATGAGAATTATAAATATCTATGCCCCCAACAGGTGAGCAGCAAGATACACAAGCCAACTCATATCCAGAATAAAGACACATATAGATAAAAATACACTAATAGTAGGAAACCTCAACACTCCACTATCAGCAATAGACAGATCACCTAAGCAAGAAATCAGCAAAGAAACTAGAGCTTTGAATGCCATACTAGACGAGTTGGACCTCATGGATATATATAGAACACTACACCCCAGAACCAAAGAATACTAATTGTATTCTAATGCCCATGGAACATTCTCTAGAATAGACCATGTTCTGGGTCACAAAACAGGTCTCAACTGATACCAAAAGACTGAAATTATTCCCTGCATATTCTCAGACCACAACAGTTTGAAATTGGAACTCAACCACAAGGAAAAATTTGGAAGAAACTCACACATGGAGACTAAGAACCATCCTGCTCAGTAATGACTCGATAAACCAAGAAATCAAAAATCAATTTAAACATTTCATGGAGACCAACGAGAATGAAAACAGAATGGTCCAAAACCTATGGGATACTGCAAAGGCAGTCCTAAGGGGGAAATACATAGCCATCCAAGCCTCACTCAAAAGAATAGAAAAATCTAAAATGCTGTTTTTATATTCTCAACTCAAGAAGCTGGAAGAGCAGCAGGGAGACAGGCCTAATCCACACACGATGAAGCAGTTGACCAAGTTTAGAGGAGGAATCAATGAATTAGAAACCAGGAGCACAGTAGAGCAGATCAACAGAACTAGAAGCTGGTTCTTTGGAGAATTAATAAAATTGACAGACCACTCGCAAGACTTATCCAAAAGAATAGAGAAAGGAACCAAATTAATAAAATTATGAATGAAAAAGGAGAGGTCACAACCAACACCAATGAAATTGGAAGGATTATTAGAAACTCTAACCAACAGCTTTATGCCAATAAATTAAGCAATCTGGAAGAGATGGAGGACTTCCTGGAAACCTATAAACTACCAAGACTGAAACAGGAAGAAATTGATTTTTTAAACAGGCCAATTGATTATGAAGAGATTGAGTCAGTGATAAACAACCTTCCAAAAAAAAAAAAAAAAAAAAACTCGAGCACCGGACAGTTTTCCTGGGGAATTCTACCAAACATTCAAAGAAGAAATAATACCTATTCTCCTAAAGCTATTTCAAAAAATAGAAACAGAAGGAAATCTACCAAACTCATTCTATGAGGCCAATATTACCTTGATCCTCAAACCAGGCAAAGAACCGAACAAAAAGGAGAATTACAGACCGATTTCTCTAATGAATATGGACACCAAAATCCTCAATAAGATCCTGGCAAATAGAATCCAACAGTACATTGAAAGGATTATCCATCATGATCAAGTGGGATTCATCCCTGGGATGCAAGGGTGGTTGAACATTCGCAAATCTATCAGTGTCTTAGATTTTATCCAGAACGAAAAATTCATAAATCATATGAATCTCTCAATAGATGCAGAAAAAGCATTTGACAAAATACAGCATCCTTTTCTGATTAAAACCCTTCAGAGTATACGGTTAGAGGGTACAATCCTCAATCTCATAAAAACCATCTATGAAAAGCCTATAGCAAATATCATTCTCAATGGGAAAAAGCTGGAAGCCTTTTCCTTAAGATCAGGAACATGACAAAGATGCCCACTCTCGCCACTACTATTCAACATAGTACTAGAAGTCCTTGCAACAGCAATCAGACGACAAAAAGTGATAAAAGTATCCAAATTAGCAAAGAAGAAATCAAAATGTCTCTCTCCACAGATGACATGATACTCTATATGGAAAACCCAAAAGAATCCACTCCCAAACTATTAGAAATTAGAGAGCAATTCAATAATGTGGCAGGATACAAAATCAATACTCAGAAAACAGTTGCATTTCTATACATGAATAATGAGACTGAAGAAAAAAAAATTAGGGAATCCATCCCATTTACAATAGCACCAAAAACCATACGTGACCTTGGAATTAACTTAACCAGAGACACAAAGGACCTATATTCTAGAAACTATAAATCACTCTTGAAAGTCATTGAAGAAAACACAAAAAATGGAAAAATATTCCATGCTCATGGATCAGAAGAATTAACATAGTTAAAATGTCCATGCTACCCAGAGCAATCTACACTTTCAATTCTCTCCCAATCAAAATACCAATGACATTTTTCAAAGAACTGGAACAAATAGTCCTTAAATTTGTATGGAAGCAGAAAAGGCCCTGAATCGCCAAGGAACTGTTGAAAAGGAAAAACAAAGCTGGAGGCATCACAATGCCGGATTTCGAGCTGTACTACAAAGCTGTGATCACAAAGACAGCATGGTACTGGCACAAAAACAGACACATAGACCAAAGAAACAGAATAGAGAACCCAGAAATGGACCCTCGCTCTTTGGGCAAGTAATCTTTGATAAAGCAGAAAAAATCATCCAGTGGAAAAAAGACAGTCCCTTCAATAGATGGTGCTGGGAAAACTGGACAGCTACATGCAAAAGAATGAAACTTGACCACTCTCTCACACCATACTCAATGATAAACTCCAAATGGATGAAAGACCTCGATGTGAGACAGGAATCCATTAAAATCCTAGAGGAGAACATAGGCAGCAATCTCTACGACATCGACCACAGCAACTTTTTTCATGACACATCTCCAAAGGCAAGAGAAACAAAAGATAAAATGAACTTGTGGGATTTTATCAAGATAATAAGCTTCTGCACAGCCAAGGAAACTGTCCAAAAAACTAAGAGGCAGCCCACGGAATGGGAGAATATATTTGCAAATGATGCTACAGATAACAGACTGGTATCCAAGATCTACAAAGAACTTCTCAAACTCAATATGTGAGAAACAAATAAAAAATCATAAAATGGGCAGAAGATATGAACAGTCAGTTTTCCAATGATGACATACAAATGGCTAACAGACACATGAAAAAAATGTTCCAAATCATTAGCCATCAGGGAAATTCAAATGAAAACCACACTGAGATACCCCCTTACACCAGTTAGAATGGCAAAAATTGACAAGGCAAGAAACAACAATTGTTGGAGAGGATGTGGAGAAAGGGGATCCCTCCTACGTTGTTGGTGGGAATGCAAGTTGGTACAGCCACTTTGGAAAACAGTGTGGAGGTCCCTTAAAAAGTTAAAAATTGAGCTACCCTATGATCCAGCCATTGCACTACTGGGTGTTTACCCCAAAGATACAGACGTAGTGAAGAGAAGGGCCATATGCACCCCAATGTTCATAGCAGCATTGTCCACAATAGCTAAATTGTAGAAGGAACTGAGATGCCCTTCAACAGATGACTGGATTAAGTTGTGGTCCATAAATACAATGGAATATTACTCAGCTATCAGAAAGAACAAGTTCTCAACATTTGCCTCAACATGGATGGCAGTGGAGGAGATAATGCTAAGTGAAACAAGTCAAGCAGAGAAAGACAATTATCATATGATTTCTCTCATCTATGGAACATAAGAACTAGGAAGATCGGTAGGGGAAGAAAGGGATAAAGAAAGGGGGTCATCAGAAGGTGAAATGAAGCATGAGAGACTATGGACTCTGCAAAACAAACAGAGCTTCAGAATGGACGGTGGGGGGGGATGGGATAGGCTGGTGATGGGTAGTGAAGAGGGCACGTATTGCATGGTTCACTGGGTGTTATACGCAACTAATGAATCATTGAACTTTACATCAGAAACCAGGGATGTATTGTATGGTGACTAACATAATATAATAAAAAAAACATTAAAATAAAAAAAAAAGAAATAAGAGCTTTGAATGACTTACTGGCCGAGAGGGACCTCATAGATATATATGCAAAACATTCCACCCTATAACAAGAGAATTCTCATTCCTTTCAAATGCACATGGAACTTTCTCCAGAATAGACCATATAGTGGGACATAAAACAGGTCTCAACTGATACCAAAAGACTGGGATTATTCCCTGCATATTCTCAGACCACGATGCTTTGAAAATGGAACTCAATCACAGGAAAAAATTTGGAAGAAACTCAAAAACTTGGAAGCTAAAGACCAACCTGCTTAAGAATGTTTAGGTAAGCCAGGAAATTAAAGAAGAACTTAAACAATTCATGGACACCAATGAGAACAAAAACACATCAGCACAAAACCTATGGGACACTGCAAAGGCAGTTCTAAGGGGGAATTACATAGCCATCCAAGCCTCACTCAAAAGAATAGAAAAATCTAAAATACAGGCCTCAGAGGGGAGGGTGGTGGGGGAATGGGATAGGCTGGTGATGGGTAGTAAGGAGGGCACGTATTGCATGGTGCACTGGGTGTTATACACAACTAATGAATCATCGAGCCTTACATCGGAAACCAGGGATGTACTGTATGGTGACTAACATAATATAATAAAAAATCATTAAAAAAATAAATAAAAATAAAATACAGACCCTATACTCACACCTTAAACAGCTAGAGATGCAACAAAAGAAGAGACCTAACACAGACAAAAAGAGAATTGATTAAGCTTAGAGTAGAAATCAATGGATTAGAAACCAGAAATATAGTAGAGCAGATCAATGAAACTAGAAGCTGGTTCTTTGAAAGAATTAATATGATCGATAAACCACAGGCCAGACTTATCCAAAAGAAAAGAGAAAACACAGAAATTTATAAAATTATGACTGAAATAGGAGAGATCGTGACTAACACCAAGGAAATATAAACAATCATGAGAAACTATTATCAGCAACTATATGCCAATAAATTAAGCAACCTGGAAGAAATGGATGCCTTCCTGGAAACCTATAAACCACCAAGACTGAAACAGGAAGAATTTGACATCCTAAATAGACCAATAACGCATAATGAGATTGAAGCCGTGATCAAAAACCTCCCAAAAAACAAGAGTCCAAGGCCTGAGGTATTCCATGGATAATTCTACCAAACATTCAAAGAAGAAATAATGCCTATTTTCCTGAAGCTGTTTCAAAAAATAGAAACAGAAGGAAAACTTCCATAATCATTCTATGAGGCCACCATTACCTCGATCCCAAAACCAGGCAAAGACGCCATCAAAAGGAGAATTACAGTCCGATATCCCTGATGAATATGGATGCCAACATTCTCAACAAGATCCTAGCTAATAGGATCCAAAGTGCATTAAAAGGATTATCCATCACGACCAGGTAGGATTCATCCCTTGGATGCAAGTGTGGTTCAATATTTGCAAATCAATCAATGTGAGAGAACACATTAATAAGAGAGGAGACAAGAATCCTATGGTCCTCTCAATTGATGTAGAAAAAGCATTTGACAAAATACAGCATCCTTTCCTGGTTAAAACCCTTCAGAGTGTAGGGACAGAGGGTACATTCCTCAATTTCATAAAAACCATCTATGAAAAGCCCACAGCAAGTATCATTCTCAATGGGGAAAAATTGAGAGATTTCCTTTAAGGCCAGGGACATGACAGGGATGCCTACTCTTGCCTCAATTGTTGAACATAGTACAAGAAGTCCTAGCTTCAGCAATCAGACAACATAAAAAATAAAATGCATTCAAATTGGCAAAGAAGAAGTGAAACTCTCTCTCTTCTCAGATGACATGATATGTTATGTGGAAATCCAAAAGACTCCACCCCCAAATTACTAGAACTCACACAGCAATTCAGTAATGTGGCAAGATACAAAATCAGCGCACATAAATAAGTTGCCCTTCTATACACTAACAAGGAGACTGAAGAAAGAAATTAAGGAATCAATTACATTTACAATAGCACCAAAACTCATAAGATATCTAGGAATTAACCTAACCAAAGAGGTGAAGGACCTATACCCTAGAAACTACAGAACACTGATGAAAGACATTGAAGAAGACAAAAAAGATGGAAAAACATTCCATGCTCATGGATCAGAAGAATAAACATAGTTAAAATGTCTATGGTATAGAGCAATCTATACTTTTAATGCCATCTTGATCAAAATACTAGTGCCATTTTTCAATGTGCTGGAACAAACAATCCTAAAATTCATGCAGAATCAGAAAAGACCAACACCAAGGAAATGTTGAAAAAGAAAAACAAAGCTGGGGGCATCACATTCCCTGAAATCAAGCTATACTACAAGCTGTGATAATCAAGACAGCATGGTACTGGCAAAAAAAACCCAAAAAACAAACAAACAAACAAAAAAAACAGACACATGGATCAATAGAACAGAATAGAAACTCCAGACATGGCCCCTCAACTCTGTAGTCAACTAATTTTTGACAAAGTAGGAAAAAACATCTGATGAAAAAAGGCATTCTCTTCAATAAATGGTGATGGGAAAATTGGACAGCTATATAGAGAAGAATGAAACTCGACCATTCTCTCACACCATACACAAAGAAAAACTAAATGGATGAAAGATCTCGATGTGAGACAGGAATCCATCAAAATCCTAGAGGAGAACATAGGCATCAATCTCTTTGACTTTGGCCACAGCAACTTCTTTCAAGACACGTCTCCAAAGGCAAGGGAAACAAAAACAAAATGTTCTTTTGGGACTTCATCAAGATAAAAAGCTTCTGCACAGCAAAAGAAACACTTAACAAAACAAAGAGGCAACCCACGGAATGGGAGAAGATATTTGCAAATGACACTAAGGATGAAGAGCTGGTATCCAAGATCTATAAAGAACTCATACTCAACACCCAAAATACAATCAAGTCAAAAAATGGGCAGAAGACATGAACAGATACTTTTCCAAAGAAGACATATGAATGGCTAACATACACATGAAAAATGTTCAACATTATTAGCCATTAGGGAAATTCAAATCAAAACCACATTTAAATACCACCTTACACCACTTAGAGTGGTAAAAATTGACAAGGCAAAAACAACAAATGTTGGAGAGGATGTGAAGAAAGGGGAACCCTCTTACACTGTTGGTGAGAATGCAAGCTGGTACAGCCACTCCAGAAAACAGTGTGGAGGTCCCTCAAAAAGTTAAAAATAGAGCTACCCTATGATCCCGCAATTGCACTACTGGGTATTTACCCCAAAGATACAGATGTAGTGAAGAGAAGGGCCATGTGCACCCCAATGATCATAGCAGTATTGTCCACAATAGCTAAATTGTGGAAGGAGCTGAGATGCGCTTCAACAGATCAATGGATAAAGAAGATGTGGTCCATACATACAATGGAATATTACTCAGCCATTAGAATGAACAATTACCCAACATTTGCAGCAACATGGATGGGACTGGAGGATATTATGCTAAGTGAAATAAGTCAAGCAGAGAAAGACAATTATCATATGGTTTCACTCATTTATGGAACATAAGAAATAGCAGGGAGATCTGTAGGAAAATGAAGGGAAGAATGAAGGGGGGGTGAGGAGAAGGGGGAATGAACCACAAGAGACTATGGACTCTGGGAAACAAACTGAGGGCTTCAAAGGGAAGGGGGTTGGGGGATTGGGCTAGGCCGGTGATGGGTATTAAGTAGGACATGTATTGCATGGAGCACTGGGTGTTATACGCAAACAATGAATAATGCAACACTACATCAAAAACTAATGATGTACTATATGGTGACTACCATAACATAATAAAAAATTTTAAAAAAAGAAGACATGAACAGATACTTCACCATAGAAGACATATGAATTGCTAAGAGATACATGAAAAAAAAAATGTTCAACATCATTAGCCATCAGGGAAGTTCAAATCAAAACCACACTGAGATACCACCTTACGCCAGTTAGAATGGCAAAAATTGACACATCAAGAAACAACAAATGTTGGAGAAGATGTGGAGAAAGGGGAACCCTCTTGCACTATTGGTGGGAATGCAAGTTGGTACAGCCCCTTTGGAAAACAGTATGGAGGTTCCTCAATAATTTAAAAAATATGGTTATCCTGTGACCCAGCCATTGCACTACTGGGTATTTACCCCAAAGATACAGATGTAGTGAAGTGAAGGGCCATATGCACCCCAATGTTCATAGCAGCAATGTGCACAATAGCTAAATTGTGGAAGGAGCCATGATGCCCTTCAACAGATGAATGGATACAGAAGATGTGGTCCATATATACATTGGAATATTACTCAACCATCAGAAAGGACAATTACCCAACTTTTGCATCAACATGGTTGGAACTGGAGGAAATATGCTAAGTGAATTAAGTGAAGCAGAGAAAGCCAATTATCATATGGTTTCACTTATTTGTGCTACATAAAGAATAGCAGGGAGATCATTAGGAGAAGGAAGGGGAAAATGAAGGGGCGGAAATCAGAGGAGGAGACAAACCATGAGAGATTATGGACTCCAAGAAACAAACTGAGGGTTTTAAGGGGAAGGTGGGGCGGGATGGGCTAGCCCAGTGATGGGTATTAAGAAGGGCACATATTGCATGGAGCTCTATGTGTTGTACGCAACAATGAATCATGGAACACTACATCAAAAGCTAATGATGTACTGAATGGTGACTAACATATCATAATAATAATTAAAAAAACACCCAGTGGCTCACTACATCAAGTGCCTTCCTTAATGACCATCACCCAATTACCCCATCCGCCCACCCACGTGTCCTCCAGCAACCCTCAGATTGTTTCCTACAGTTAAGAGTCTGTTATAGTTTGCCCCCCTCTCTCTTTTTATCTTATTTTATTTTTCCTTTTCTTCCCCAATGTTATCTTTTTTTGTTTCTTCAATTCCACATAATGGTGAAATCGTATAGTATTTGTCTTTCTCTGACTGACTTATTTCACTTAGCATAATACCCTCTAGTTCCAACCACATCATTGTAAATGGCAAGATTTTATTATTTTTGATATTCCTCAAAAAGTTAATAATACAACTACCCTATGACCCAGCAAGTGCACTACTATGTATTTATCCAAAGTAGACAAACAGAATGTTTTGAAGGGACACAAGCACCGCAATGTTTATAGCAGCGATGTCCACAATAGCCAAAATACAGAAAGAGCCCAGCTATACATCAACAGATAAATGGATAGAAAAAATGTCAAGGTGTCTTTTTGATGTTAAGGAAGCCAAACTATAAGAAGTTAGAACTTTGAGCATATGCAACTTTTTTTTTTGAAATTTACGGTGGAAACATGTTTGACTTGCTAAACAGGAAAACAAAATTAAGAGTGCTAGAAGATGTTGAACAGCAGGTTCAAGTGGTGGGATTACAGGAACAGGAGGTCAAATGTGTTGAAGATGTACTGAAACTCATTGCCATAGGCAAGAGTTGAAGAACATCTGGTCAAACATCTGCAAATGCACATTCATCTTGAAGCCATGCCGTGTTTCAACTTATTCATAGAAAGAAAGGAAAATTACATGGCAATTTTGCTCTCATTGATTTTGCTGAACATGAATGAGAAGCTGATACTTCCACTGTAGACAGGCAAACCAAGCTCGAAGGTGCTGAAATTATTAGCCTTTTAGCACTCAAGGAGTACATCAAAGCCTTAGGTAGAAATAAACATCTTACTCCTTTCAGAGCAAGTAAACTCACTCAGGCATTAAGAGATTCATTCATAGGTGAAAATTATCATACCTGAATGATTGTTACAATTCCTGTGAAAATACTCTTAATACATTAAGATATGCAAATAGGTATGAGACATAGTTATTCAGTTTGAAATTTGAGGGGAATAGAGCAATATTTAGTTTGATTTAATAGATGATAAGATAAATTTTATTACATTTTTCTTTCAATTTTAAAAAAAATGCATGTTATTCATTAAGATGATATGTAGAGTCATTTGACTAAGTTCTGAAGTAATGATAACTGGGTGTTGTATGCAACTGATGAATCACTAAACTGTACCCCTGGAACTAATAATACAAATTGAATTTGAATTGAAAAAATTTTTAAAATAAGTTATATAAATGGAAATGTGTTGTGTAATTTGGAAAGTGATTTAGATCTTTAGTAGACTTGGTCTTTCTATCCTAGAACATGATTACATTTCTCTGTTTCACCTAGTTATATTTCACATTATTTCATGACATTTAAATCATGCAAGTTTTTCCTATTATAATAAGACTCTAAGTGAGTATGGGAGAACCAGTCTGTATTTCTTAAATTGTTTTTTCTGTATGCAAAAAATATTTCTGATATTAAAAATTAAAAATTGTACATGGGGAATCTAGGGTTTGAGTGAGTAGTGATAGCACAGTTCTTTCTGGTGCTCTATATGAGTTACATTTTATTATTCATGTCACTAGTATTACAAACCTTACTGGACATTATTACAAATGAAAGGACAAAAAACATTATTGACTAGTAAATTAATTTATTCCCTATAGTCATGAAGTGTCCTTGGAACTTTAGATTGTGATGGGCATATTTATATTTGTTCCATAAATTGTTCCCACTGCTCTTGTTTTAAATGACTATACATATGGCTTTAAAATTCTATTATCACATAGTACATTTGTGATTTTAAATTTTAGAGACAAAATTCCTCTATGTATTCTATTTCTACTGTAGACATTCTCTTAATTTTGTTGAACACAAGTATTTGTCCTATTTATTTTAATTGCTAAGGCAATTTTATTTTTAATCTTTTATTAAAATAGGAAGAATGTATGAATAAAGTACCAAAAGCATAAGTGAATAATCTAATAAATACTTATAAAGTGAAGATTTCTGTCATCAGATTGAGAAATAGAACATTTCTACCTCTCTAGAAGTTTCCCCATATATCCCCTCCTGATTACAAATGCCGAATAACACATCCAGATCCATTAACCTCTACCATAAGGTAGACATTGCCTTGACTTCTGTGGCATAATTTTCTTGTTTTTCTCTTTCTCTCTTTTTAAAAACAGTTTTACTACCTATGAAAGCATCCCTGAACAACATAGGTAGCTGTATTTTAACTTTGCATAAATGGGATCATACCCTTTGTTCTTCTATAACTTGCTTTTGTTTCAACTGAAAATATTTTTAAACAATAGTAATAACTGTTGGAAAATATAAACATATTGACATATTGTAAAAAAAGATATTAAAATAGAATAGCTTGTTTAATTTTTTTAAATGTAGTATTGAAGTCCCATACCATTTTTGTATTGTTGTGTATTTCTCCCTTCAGTTCTATGAATCCTTGCTTTGTATATTTATTGTCATTTTGTTGGATTATATATGTGTGCATGGAGTATCTTTTCCTATCTCTTTAATTTTGGCCTTTGTGTATCCATAAATCTATTGCGAGTCTCTTGTAGATAGCATCTAGTTGGATATATTATTTTAGTCCACTCAGCTACTCAATGTCTTTTGATTGGGGAATTTACTTTTATTTAAAGTAATCATTGATAGGAAAGAACTTACTGTCACAATTTTGTTAATTATTTTCATCTGTTTTATAGTTCTTTTCCAAGTTTTTTCATCTATTGTCTTTCTTTGTGTTTCATCGATTTTTTTTCCAGTGTATATTGATATAGTTTGGTTCCTTACTCTTTCTTTGTGTATCTTTTATAGGTATTTTCTTTGTAGTTACTGTGGGGTTTACATAAATGTCATAGTTATGAAAATCCATTTTAAACTAATGATAGCTTCAATTCCATACAAAACAGTACGCTTTTGGGGCATCTGGATGGCTCAGTAGGTTGAGAGTCAGACCCTGAATTTTGGCTCAGATCATGATCTTGGGGTCATTGGATCGAGCCCCCATGTGGGGGGGGGGTCCATGCTCAGCAGGGAGTCTGCTGGAGATTTTCCCTATCCCTCTCCCTCTACCCCTCCCCCTGCTCACTCTCTCTCTCAAAATAAATAAATGAATCTTTAAAAAAACAAAAACAATTATCATATGGTTTCTCTCATCTATGGAACATAAGAACTAGGAAGATCGGTAGGGGAAGAAAGGGATAAAGAAAGGGGGGTAATCAGGAGGGGGAATGAAGCATCAGAGACTATGGACTCTGAGAAACAAACTGAGGGCTTCAGAGGGGAGGGGGTGGGGGATGGGATAGGCTGGTGATGGGTAGTAAGGAGGGCATGTATTGCATGGTGCACTGGGTGTTATACGCAACTAATGAATCATCGAACTTTACATAAAAAACCAGGGATGTACTGTATGGTGACTAACATAATAAAAAAAAACATTAAAAAAAGTACACTTTTACTTCTCACTCCACACATTCTTACTAATGCTACAATTTACATCTTTTTATATTGTATATCAATTAACATATTTTGTAATTATGTTGTTTTTAGTACTTTTTTCCTATAATTTTTATACTAGGGGTGCCTGAATGGCTCAGTTGGTTAGGCATCTGCCTTTGGCTCAGGTCATGATCTCAGGGTCCTGGGATTGAGCTCTGTGTCAGTCTCCCTGCTCAGTGGGGAGCCTGCTTCTCTCTCTCCCTCTGCCATTCTCCTCTGCTCATGCTCTCTCTCTCTCTCTCAAATAAATAAATAAGATCTTAAAAATTATACTAAAATTAAAAGTGAATTACTTGCCACTTATGCAGTGTTACAATATTTTGTATTTGTCTTCATATTTTCCTTTACCAGGGATTTTAAGAAATCCCTTTAGCATTTCTGGAAAATATTTATTTCCTTTTCATCTTTGAAAAGACAGTTTGGCAAGGTATAGTATTCTTGGTTGGCAGGGTGTGTGTTTTTCCCCCTGTCTACTACAAATATATCATCGTACTCCTTCTGACCTGCAATTGGATAGTCTTTTGACAAATAGACTCATAGAGAAAGTATTCCAGGAATAAAGAACAACTTGTACAAAGAAATGAGAAGGTGTAAGGTATTTAGGAAATAACTAGTTGTCCACTATGTCATTCTCTATCCCTGACATCTCACTACCCAAGTAGAAATCACTGCTTCAGCTTTAGTGTATATCTTTACCCGGTCCATTTTTATACATTTACATACATATTCATAAGCAATATAGAATATAAATATGTGTATTATACTTTAAGTTCCATAAATGATATCATATTGTATGTGTCATACTGAATCTATTTTTTTTATTTTTTAAGTTTTTATTTGTATTCTAGTTAGTTAACATACAGTGTAATATTACTTTCAGGCATACAACATAGTGATTCAAAACTTCCATACAATACTGGTACTCATCACAAGTGCACTACTTAATGCCCACCACCTTTTTAAAAAGATCTTATTTATTTATTTGACAGAGAGAGAGAGAGAAAGAGAGAAGGCAGAACAGCAGGTGGAGGGAGTGGGAGAAGCAGGCTCCCTGCTGAGCAGGGATCCCAGTGCGGGGCACAATCCCAGGACCCTGAGATCATGACCTGTGCAGAAGGCAGACGCTTAACTGACTGAGCCACCCAGACGCCCCTGCCTGTTACCTTTTTCACCCATTCCCCCACTAATCTCCCTTCTGGTAACCAACAGTTTGTTCTCTATAGTTGAGTCTGTTTCTTGGTTTGCCTCACACTCTCTCTCTCTCTTTTTTTCCTTTTGCTCATTCATTTTGTTTCTTAAATTCCACATATGATTGAAAACATATGGTATTTGTCTTTGGCTGATTTTGCTTAGCATAATCCTCTCTAACTCCATCCATGTTGTTGCAAATGGCAGATTTCATTCTTTTTATGGCTGAGTAATATTCTATTGTGTGTGTGTGTATATATATATATATATATATATATATATATATATATATTTTACATCTTCTTTATCCATTCACCAATCGATGGACACTTGTACTTGGGTGGTTTCCCTAAATTGGCTATTGTAAATAATGGTGCTACAAACAGCAAATTGCATGTATCCCTTTAAATTCATTTTTTATGTTTTTTTATTATATTATGTTAGTCACCATACAGTACATCCCTGGTTTCTGATGTAAAGTTCGATGATTCATTAGTTGCTTATAACACCCAGTGCACCATGTAATACGTGCCCTCCTTACTACCCATCACCAGTCTATCCCATTACCCTACACCCCTCCCCTCTGAAGCCCTCAGTTTGTTTCTCAGAGTCCATAGTCTCTCATGCTTTATTCCCCCTTCTGATTACCCCCCCCCCTTTGTATTCTTTGGGTATATACATGGTAGTGTGATTGCAGGATCATAGGGTGTTTATATTTTTAACTTTTTAAATAATTTTTATTTAAATTCCAGTTAGGTGATATAGAGTGTAACATTAGTTTCAGGTGTACAACATAATGATTCAGTACTTCCATATGATACCCAGTGCTCATCACAAGTGCACTCCTTAATCCCCATTACCTATTTAACAAATTCCCCAACCCACCTCCCAGCTGGTAGCCATCAGTGTGTTCTCTTTAGTTAAGAGTCTATTTCTTAGTTTGCTTCTCTCACTTTTTTCCCTTTGCTCATTTGTTTCATTTCTTTTTTTTTCTTAAAGTTCATTTTGCTTTAGTCCATTAATTGCTAATACAGCTTTTATTTTCTTGCCACCACAAAATAACCTGGAAATATATCCTTCCACTTATCAAATCTCTGTAAAGTTAATGACTACCTTACATGACTGTGAACTAGAAATATTAAAAAAATATTCAAATACAAGCATTCCATTAGAATAAATTGCAGTGTTGGGTGTATCCTAAGCACATTAAATTTTATGTAGTATTTTGATTTTAGTTTGGGTGAGATTGTTTGGTAATGAGAAAACAATTTGCAAAATTGGGAAGATATAACATTTCTGTATTATTAAAAAAATTCTCTGAATTTAATATTTCTACTGTTTTCTCTGTTTTTTTTCTTTTTTTCCCTTTTTTAGTTTTTATTTAAATTCCAGTTACTAAACATACAGTGTAATGTTAGTTTCAGGTGTACCATTTAGTGATTCAACAATTACATACAACACCCAGTGCTCATCATAAGTTCACTCCTTAATCTCCATCACCTATCAAACCCATCCCTCTGCCCACCTCCCCTCTGGTAACCATCAGTTTGTTCTAATTAAGGGCCTGTTTCTTGGTTTTCCTCTCTTCTTTTCTCCTCTATGATCATTTGTTGTATTTCTTAATTCCACATATGTGAAAGCAGATGGTATTTATCTTACACTGAATGACTTATATTGCGCTGTATAATACTCTCTAGCTCCATTCATGTCCTTGCAAATGGTAAGATTTCATTATTTTTATGGCTCAGTAATATTCCATTGTATGTATATATCACATCTTCTTTATCCATTCATCAGTCAAAGACATTTGGGCACTCTCTATAATTTGGCTATTGTTGATAATGTTGTTATAAACATTGGGGTGCAAATTATTATTTTGTATCATTTGGATAAATACCAAATACTACAATTGCTGGGTCATAGGGTAGTTCTATTTTTAACTTTTTAGGAGCTTCCATACTCTTTTCCACATTGGCTGCACCAGTTTGCATTCCCACCAACAGTGCAAGAGGGTCCCTTTTCTCCAATCCTTGACAACACCTATTGTTTTTTATGTTATTAACTTTAGCCATTCTGACTGGTGTGAGGTGATATCTCATTGTAGTTTTGATTTGTATTTCCCTGATGATGACTGATGTTGGGAATCTTTTCATGTGTCTGTTGGCCATCTGTATATATTCTTTGGAAAAATGTCTATTCATGTCTTCCACACATTTTTAACTGGATTATTTGTTTTTAGGTGTTATTTGATAAATTTGTTATAGATTTTGGATACTAACCCTTTATCATATATGTCATTTGCAAATATCTTCTCCCATTCCATAGGCTGCCTTTTAGTTTTTAGTTTTGTTGATTGTTTCCTTCACTGTGCAGAAGCTTTTTATTTTGATGTAATCCCAATAGTTTATCTTTGCTTTTGTTTCCCTTGCCTCAGAGGACATAACAAGTAAGAAAATGTTATAGCCCAGGTCAAAGAATTTACTGCCTTGAGGAGTATTCTCCTCAAGGATTTTGATGGATTACTGTCTCACATTTAGGTCTTTAAACCATTTTGTATTTATTTTTGTGTATGATGTAAGAAAGTGGTCCAGTTTCATGCATGTAGCCATTCAGTTTACCCAAAATCATTTGTTGAAGAGACTGTCTTTTTCCCATTGGATATTCTTTTCTTTCTTTGTCAAAGATTAATTTCCCATGTAGTTTGGGTTCATTTCTGTGTTCTCCATTCTGTTCCACTGATCTATGTGTCTATCTTTTGTATGATACTATCTTAATCATTATGGCTTTGTAGTATAACTTGAAGTCTGGAATTGTGATTCCTTCAGCTTTGCTTTTGTTTTTCAAAGTTGATTTGGTATTCAGGATCTTTTATGGTTCCATACAAATTTTAGGATTGTTTGTTCCAGCTTTGTGAAAAATGCTGGTGGCTATTTGATAGAGATTGCTTTAAATGTGTAGATTGCCTTGAGTAATACAGACATTTTAACAATATTTGTTCTTCCAATTCATGAGCACATATTTTTTTTCCATTTCTTTGTGTCATCTTCAATTTCTTTCATCAGGGTTTTATTGTTTTCAGGGTACATGTCTTTCACCTCTTTGGTTAGGTTTACTCCTAGGTATCTTATGGTTTTGGTGAAATTATAAATGTGATCAATTCCTTGATTTCTCTTTCTGCTGCTTTGTTATTGATGTGTAGTCATGCAACAGATTTCTGTATGTTGATTTTGTATCCTTTGACTTTACTAAATTTGTTCACCAGTTCTGCCAGGTTTTTGGTTTTGTGTGTGTGTGTGTGTGTGTGTGTGTGTGTGTGTGTGTGTTTTGGTGGAGTCTTTCAGGTTTTCTTTATAAAGTATCATGTCTTTCGCAAATAGTGGAAGTTTTGCTTCTTCCTTGCTGATTTGAATGCCCTTTATTTCCTTTTTGTTGCCTGATTGTTATGGCTAGACCTTCAATGAAATGTTGAATAAAATTGGTGAGAGTAAACATCCCTGTCTTGTTCCTGACCATAGAGGAAAAGCTCTCAGTTTTTCCCCACATAGGATTTTCATTTGTTTCCATGTATTTTTTTAATTTCTTTTTTCCCCCTCATTGACCCATTCATGTTTAGTAGCATGTTAATTATCCTCCATGTATTTGTGGTCTACAGATTTTTTCTTATGATGGACTTTTAGTTTCTTAGCGTCGCGGTCAGAAAATATGCATGGTATGTATGATCTGTTTTTTTGTACTTGTTGAGTCCTGACTTGTGACATAGTATGTGATCTATCCTGGAGAATGGCACATGTGCACTTGAAAAGAATGAGTATTCTGCTTTAGGATGAAATGTTCTGAATGTATGTTAAGTCTATCTTGTCCAGTGTCATTCAAAGCCATTGTTTCCTTATTGATTTTCTGCTTAGATGATCTGTCCATTGCTCTAGTGGAACTGAGGTTCTGCAAAACTCTCTGGTTGGAAGAAGCGTGGGCAGAGGTTTATGCTGATCTGGGGGAGGGGCCCACTGTGCTGGAACTGAGGTAACTGTGACTGAGTAGGGCAGTTCCACTTTCTTGCAGCAGGGTTGGCTTAATGTAATCAAGTTAGGCAGCCAGTTTCCATGTTGTGGTGCTTTCCTCAGGTGGCTCTGTGTTTATGCTGAGGGGCAGTGGAGGTAAATGCACAGCCCAGCTCCTTTGTTCCCATAGAGGTCTCTCCATGAATACTGCCTCTCAGGGGCATGCTCTGAGAAGAATAAGTAATCTTCCAACTGTGTGCCCCAGGTGCTCTTCATATTTCTGTTTCCACACTGCATGTCCCCAGGTTGTTTGCCTGCCTCCTCTCAAAGAGTAGCCTCGATGCTTCTGGACTCTCCCAGAGCCCAGCCTGCTGAAAGTTAAAACTTCAGTCTTCAAGCCCCTCTGGTTGCAAGAACTCATGAAAGTCAGTCCCTCTCACTTTGCAAGCCAATGTCTAATGGGAATCATTCTCCTAGTGCATTCCCCTGTGTACTTCTCTTTCTCAACTTTCTCCATGACCATGGCTCCCTCCACTCCACAGCAGCCAGGATCCATTTGTCCCCTAAAGCATGTCTCCACAGTACCTGTCTTCTTCAATGTGGCCTCTTCTCTACCTTTAGATGTGAAGTTTGTTCTGCCGGTCTTCAGATCAACTTCTGGGGTATTTAGGATGATTTTATAGTTATCTTTGTTGTATTTGTAGGATAAGGCCAGCCAAGGGTCCTCCTACTCCACTGCCATCTTGCCTTCTCTGGTGGTAGGTGTACTTGTAATCCCTTCATATAGAAAGATGCTCAATATCACTAAACATCAGCGAACTTCAAATCAAAACCACAATGAGATATTACCTCTCACCTGTCAGAATGTATAATATAAAAACATGAGAAACAACAAGTGTTGGCATGGACATGAGAAAAATAACCCTCATGCACTGTTGGTGGGAAAGCAAAAACATTAATTCAAAGAGATGTATGTACTCCTATGTTTATTGCAGCATTATTTACAATAGCCAAAGATAGGGGCGCCTGGGTGGCACAGCGATTAAGCGTCTGCCTTAGGCTCAGGGCGTGATCCCGGCGTTATGGGATCGAGCCCCACATCAGGCTCCTCTGCTATGAGCCTGCTTCTTCCTCTCCCACTCCCCCTGCTTGTGTTCCCTCTCTCGCTGGCTGTCTCTATCTCTGTCAAATAAATAAATAAAATATTTAAAAAAAAACAATAGCCAAGGATATGTATGCAACCCGTGTCCATCCATAGATGAATGGATAAGGAGATGTGGTATATATACATAGAATTTAATATTACCCAGCCCATAAAAAAGAATCAGTTCTTTCCATTTACAACAACAAGACTGGATCTAGAGTATATAATGTTAATTAGAATAAGTCAGAGAAAGATAAATACCTTTTTTATTGAAGTATGTTTGACACACAATGTTACATTAGT